>NW_019488888.1:0-484 GCF_002814215.2 Seriola lalandi dorsalis | reverse complement strand
AGATGTTTCTGAAGTTGTTTGTGTTTTGTCTGTTTGCATGTGTTTTGTTAAGTTGCAGTGTGGTGAACTCCTCAGGCCACCATACTTGCAGATCATAAACCAATTGTTTTCAACGTCACCTTATCTGGTTCTTAGTTTGGTGCCAAAACATCTGGCTACCACTCTCACCATATATCTGCTCTGCTGAGCCTCCTCTGAGCCCAGATAAATCATCTCCCTCCTCCACACGCCCTGCTCTGCTCTCCTGGACTCCGCCTCCCCCTCAAATATCCAAATCCCAAACTTAAAACCTGTCAGTGGCTGGAAGATTCAGCCACTCCCTCAGGCAGGTCTGTTGTAAAGCTGAACGGAGATGGAAAAAAGCTCACCTAAATATTTTAATTAATTAATAATTTTCAAACAGCAACCAAGAAAGCCAACGCTAAATTTTTCTCTGAGGTCATCAGTAAACATTCTCACAGACCTAAAATTTTGTTTATCCCTT
>NW_019488887.1:0-1952 GCF_002814215.2 Seriola lalandi dorsalis | reverse complement strand
CATGCCTTACTATACTATGACATTTTATGCCTTACTATACTATGACATTTTTTAACATTTTCATGCCATACTATACTATGACGATTTTTGACATTTTCATGCTTTACTATACTATGACATTTTTTTAACATTTTCATGCCATACTATACTATGACGTTTTTTGACATTATTAAGCCTTACTATGGCATTTTTTGACATTTTCATGCCTTACTATATTATGATGTTTTTTTGACATTTTTAAGCCTTACTATGCGTTGTCATTTTATTCCTTACCATACTATGACCTTTTTATGCCTTAATAAACCATGATGTTTTTTTGACGTTTTATGCCCTAATAAACTATGACCTTTTTTTATATTTTCATGCCATACTATACTATGATGTTTTTTGACATTATTAAGCATTACTATGACGATATTTGACATTTGCATGGCTTACTATACATTGTCATTTTATTCCTTACCATACTATGACCTTTTTATGACCTTTTATGCCTCAATAAACCATGATGTTTTTTTGACTTTTTATTCCATACTATACTATCACGATTTTTGACATTTTCATGCCTTACTATACTATGAAATTTCATGCATTACTATACTATGACATTTTATGAAATTTTATGCCTTACTATACTATGACATTTCATGCATTACTATACTATGACATTTTTTGAAATTTTATGCCTTACTATACTATGACATTTTATGCACTACTACACGATGACATTTTATGCATTACTATACTATGACATTTTTTGACATTTAATGCCTTATTATACTATAACATTATTAAGCCTTACTATACTATGACATTTTATGCCTTAACATACTATGACATTTTTTGACGTTTTCATGCCATACTATACTATGACATTTTTTGACATTTTATGCCTTACTGTACTATGACATTTTCTGACATTTTCATGCCTTCTTATACTATGACTTTTTTAACATTTTCATGCAAAATTATACAAAGACGTTTTTTGACATTATTAAGCCTTACTATGACGATATTTGACTATGCTTATGCCTTACTATGCTGTGTTGTTTTTTGACATTCCATGCCTTACTATACTATGACATTTTATGCCTTACTATACTATGACATTTTTTGACATTTTCATGCCTTACTATATTATGATGATTTTTGTCTTTTTCATGCATTACTGTACGTTGACATTTTATGCCTTACTATACTATGACATTTTATGCCTTAATATACTATGACATTTTATACCTTACTATACTATGACATTTTCTGACATTTTCATGCCTTATTATACTATGACATTTTTTGACATTTTCATGCAAAACTATACTATGACGTTTTTTGATATTTTTAAGCCTTACTATGACAATTTTTGACATTTTCATGCCTTACTATATTATGACGATTTTTGATATTTTTTAATGCATTACTGTATGTTGACATTTTATGCCTTACTATACTATGACATTTTATGCCTTAATATACTATGACATTTTATACCTTACTATACTATGACATTTTCTGACATTTTCATGCCTTATTATACTATGCATTTTTGACATTTTCATGCCTTACTATACTATGACATTTTCTAACATTTTCATGCCATACTATACTATGACGTTTTTTGACATTATTAAGCCTTACTATGACGATTTTTGACATTTTATGCCTTACTATACTATGACATTTTTTGACATTATTAAGCCTTACTATGACGATTTTTGACATTTTATGCCATACTATACTATGACATTTTTTGACATTTTATGCCTTACTATACTATGACATTTTATGTCTTACTATACTATGACGATTTTTGACATTTTCATGCCATACTATACTATTACATTTTTTGACATTTCATGCCTTACTATATTATGACGTTTTTTTGACATTTTCAAGCCTTACCATACTTGTTCATTTTATTCCTAAACATACTATGACTTCTTTATGACCTT
>NW_019488886.1:0-494 GCF_002814215.2 Seriola lalandi dorsalis | reverse complement strand
ATAAATGAGAGCTGACCTGGTTTCATATCTATGGCTCAACTGAATTGTGTTCGTGTAGGCTAGCCAGCCTAGCTGACGTTAGCTCGCAGCTAACTCCACATCCGCTCGCCTTGATGCTGTCAGCGGCCCCGAGCGTCTTCATGAACAAAGCAAACAATAAGTTACTCACCCTCGGAGCTTTTGTACAGGACAGCCTGGACGACCGCGACGGCTAACGAAATCCGTAGGTTAGCCATGGTCAATAAATTCCCGGTTCATCGCATTAACACGTTCAGTTAGCCAACGTTAGATGTGGCGAGGCGAGACGATGACAGCTAACCAGGCTGTCAGTTTACTAACATGCTCCACCAGCAGGCTGCAGCACAGGCACATACACAGAGTGGAGATTAAAGAGGTGAGTATCTATCTATCTATCTATCTATCTATCTATCTATCTATCTATCTATCTATCTATCTATCTATCTATCTATCTATCTATCTATCTATCTATCTAT
>NW_019488885.1:0-484 GCF_002814215.2 Seriola lalandi dorsalis | reverse complement strand
CAGTAGTTTACATTATAGCAGATCAATGAGGCTTTTCTTTGCCTGAATTTGCAGCTTCGCCACAAGCCTCCAGTCCTCTGAATTCAGGGGATGCTTCCCATTTCAAGACTGAATATATTGTACAAGGTCAACAAGGCCGATCTCATCTCACAGACGCCTCTAAACGCTGCAAACATTGCAAATATTTGCAGGTTTAGTCCACAATTCTTCATCAGCTTGTTGCACCACCTCTTCATGAGTTCAAACACACAACACATGTCTAGTGAAGATTTACACATTATTAGATTAAAACTGGTTGCACCACACAAGCTACTTGTTACATACAGTAGATATAAGTTGTTGTTTAAAAAGTTTTTAGCAAGGTGTAACTTGTGTAGCTAATTAAAGCAGCCAGGAACTGACTAAACAAACAGCTTGTAAGTGTGTGTCACATTTGAAGCGTTTAAATGGTGATATTGAGAGCTTGAAAGTAACTAGTATTTAC
>NW_019488884.1:0-485 GCF_002814215.2 Seriola lalandi dorsalis | reverse complement strand
TCCCTCATTTGCGACAGACCCCAGTGTTTTCTATTGATTTTTCCTCCCCTGCTTTACTTACCCATCCAGACTCAGTGGCACGTCCTGGGAAAATTTAAAGGGTACTTTGTCCTGATGTACACAGACACAGCCGTGTTTCAGATATCAGATGTTAATATCGCAGATGAATTTCTCAGAGGAGACTCTAAATCTGATTTTGCTTTGTTGTTCACCTCCGACCGGCTGCTTTCCCGCGGTAGCTGCCCTCAGAGGGAACAGGATACAAAAGCCCTGAGTAAAGCTGGAAGTAACCATTCATTTCCCACTGACAGATGACACAGAGTGATGCATAGCCTGTAGCTTTACTTGATTTATCAAAAAATACACAAAGAGCACAACAGACGCTGAAAGAAGACAAGGAAAAGGCCATTTGAAATCTGCTGAATGGGTTGCTTTTTGAGTACTATTTGCATAATTGGTTGTTTGCCTCAAAATGATGAATAAAC
>NW_019488883.1:0-485 GCF_002814215.2 Seriola lalandi dorsalis | reverse complement strand
AAAAAAGGTTTTTTTTTTTTTTTTTGTTCGTGCTTGGCTGACAAGACTGGGCATCACATTATGATTGTTCCTACATGTTTCCAGCAGCAGGGTCAATTATGCAGCTGCAGCAGCTTCTGCTGAATGAATAACATCAACAGTGGACGGAGAGATGAGGGGGAGTGCAGTCATTCTCACACATCCACATAACAACAGGAGAGGGGAGGCGAGAGGAAGGTCAACCATGGCAGACATTCTTGGCTGCCCTCACACTGGCTGATCATTAGAGAGGGAGAGAACAGGCAGGATGGAGACAGAGGAGAGGTGGAGCTCTGATTTCAGAAGGTCAGTCTTTGCATTCATGTTGCGTCAGTGTGCGTGAGCTTTTTTATACCTTTAAGTATAAGACGTTTTTAATTTTAACTGTAAAGAACATTTATCTGTTGTTTTTGTCTTTATATGACTGTTTCTTTATTGCTTGACTTTATGCAGATACGTCCGTGTTT
>NW_019488882.1:0-485 GCF_002814215.2 Seriola lalandi dorsalis | reverse complement strand
GTGTGTGTGTGTGTGTGTGTGTGTGTGGGGGTGTCTGCGCGCGCGTGCATTTGTATACGATAGTGAAATGAAGACTGGGCCGTGACTCTGACATGTGTGAGCTGTTGCTGTTTGAGAATAAAGAGAATAAATATTTGTGCTTCCTGTCCAGCACATGCATTTTTGTTGGCAAGATACAGCGAACATCTGCCTTCATCAGTCCCCGTCTTCACTTTCACGTGCGCGCGCGCGAGCACACACACACACACGCACGCGTGAAATCAGAGAGCGCTCCGGCTGGTTAGAAAAACAAAGATAAAATACTCCAGTATTCAGGAAACAGAAATCACACTGTGAAATGGGAGTGTTGGCACAAAACGTGAAAGCAACAAAACGCGATCAGACCCCGGAGTCCACACCATTATTTACACAACGCCCCTTTTCCTCTGGCCTAAGGCTGGGGTTTTATTACCTGATCCTCCCCGAGAGGCAGTTTTGAAAAAAAA
>NW_019488881.1:0-485 GCF_002814215.2 Seriola lalandi dorsalis | reverse complement strand
CCCTCAGTATACTATGATATTTTTATGCCTTATTATGCTCTGACATTTTTAGGCCTTACGTATACTTTGATGTTTTTACACATTTTTATGACTTACTACACTATGACATTTTTTTACGTATTCATGCCGAACTATACAATGACATTTTTATGCCTTAAAATACTATGACATTTTATGGCATTTTGGTGTCTCAGTATACTATGATGTTTTATGACATATTTATACCATGCTATAATATGACGTTTTTTGAAAGTTTTATGCCTTACTGCACTATGATTGTTATTGAAAATTTTATGCCATACTATACTATGACCTTTTTTGACGTTTTATGCCATACTATACTACGAAATTTTTTGAAAATTTTGTCTTATTATACTATGACCTTTTTTGACGTTTTATGCCATACTATACAATGACGTTTTATGACATATTTATGCCTGATTATACTATGACCTTTTTTGACGTTTTATGCCATAATATACTAT
>NW_019488880.1:0-653 GCF_002814215.2 Seriola lalandi dorsalis | reverse complement strand
GTGTCTGTGTGTGTGTGTGTCTGTGTGTGTGAACCAGCTCCTTCACTTGTTGATGTTTGATGTCTGTGTTTTATGGCGCTGCAGATGAAACGTTGATGATTATAAGACAAACATTTTCCCGTCGTGCCGCCGCTCGCTGATTAAAGGTCAGCAGGTGGTTCGTGCTGGTGTGACCCGGCTCTCTGATGAGAAGCTGAGTGTGGGCGTAAATGGGGCGGCTGTTCGTGAACATGACTAAGTCCTGGACAGTGGTGGAGTGAGCACAGCAGGTTAAGCTAACCTCTGTTAGCTAACCTCTGTTAGCTAACCTCTGTTAGCTAACCTCTGTTAGCTTAACCAGTCACGTCGCCGCTCTGCGCCACATTCAGAGGTAGAATCCTGCAGATGATGGGACGTTTGATGTCTGACTCAGTCAAAGCTGCTGCTTCTAACACTGTGTGTGTGTGTGTGTGTGTGTGTGTGTGTGTGTGTGTGTGTGTGTGTGTTCCACATGTCCATATGTGAACGCTAATGTGCGTAAATGCTTGTGGTGTCGATCGCCTGCATCATCTGCTGTGTTTCCGGAGGAGGGAAATTCACTGTCAAGCTGACATAAGGCAGCTGAGAGGTGTGTGTGTGTGTGTGTGTGTGTGTGTGTGTGTGTGTGTGTGTGT
>NW_019488879.1:0-1301 GCF_002814215.2 Seriola lalandi dorsalis | reverse complement strand
AGTAACGAATATAAATGCCAAAAAACATCAAAGTATAGTATGGCATAAAAATGCCAAAAAACGTCATAGTATATTAAGGAATAAAAACATCATACTATGGCAAGGCATGAGATGAAATAATATAGTAAGGCATAAATGTCAAAAAACATCAAAGTATAGTATAGCATAAAACATCGAAAAAAGGTACATTAAAAAGGCATAATATATTTATAGTAAGAAAAAAAAATTCATAGTATAGTATGTCATTAAAACGTCAAAAAAAAATTGGTATTATAGTAAGGCATAAAAAGTCATAATACAGTGAGACATTTAAACATAGTACTGTAAGGCACAAAAAGTAATAGTATAGTCTGTCATAAAAATGTCAAAAAAGCATCATACTATAGAAAGGAATAAAAACATAGTATAGTATTTCATAAAAAGTCATAGTATGTAATGAAAATGTTAAAAAAAAAAAAAAAAAAAAAAAAAAGGAAAAAAAAAAATTCATAATATAGTAGGGCATAAGAAGTCAGGGTAGAGTAAGACATTAAAAAAATAAAGTAAGGCAAAAAATAATCATTGTATAGTAAGGCATTAAAAGTCATAGCAAAGTAAGATATCAAAATATAGTTTAATAAGACATAAAATTCATAGTGCAGCGAGACAAAAACATAACATATAGTAAGAAATTAAGAGTCATTATAATGAGACAAAAGTCATAGTATAGTAAAGGCATCAGAAGTCATGGTATAGTAAGGCATTAAAGTAATATTATGTCATGAAAATTTCAAACATCATCATAGTATATTAACGCATAAAAAACGTCTTAATATAGTAAGACATGAACAGGTCATGGAATAGTAAGGCATAAAAAGTCACAGTAAAGTAAGATATAGTAGTGCAGCAAGACAAAAACATACTATAGTAAGAAAATAAAAAAGTCATATTATAGTAAGGCATAAAAGGACAAAGTATAATAAGGAAGAAAAAGTCATAGTATAGTAAGGAATAAGAAGTCATGGTATAGTAAGGTATAAAAAAAGTCAGTATAGTAAGGGATCAAAAGGGATAATAAGTTATAATAATAATAGTAAGGCATAAAAAAAAAATATCATAGTACAGTGAGGCATAAAAAGTCATAGTATAGTAAGGTCTAAAAATGTAATAGCATACTAAGGTATAGAGAAGTCATGGTATAGTAAGGCATGAAAACTCAAAGAATAGTAAGGCCAAAAAATGTTATAGCATACTAAAGTTATAAAAAGTCATAGTACGGTAAAGCAAAAAAAAAAAAAAAAAAAAAAAAAAAAAAAAAAAAA
>NW_019488878.1:0-485 GCF_002814215.2 Seriola lalandi dorsalis | reverse complement strand
CACACACACACACACACACGACATTAATACATTTCACACAGGTGAGAAAATCATTGTTAAAACAGATAAAAGTAAGTGACAAAAAAACTGTGGTTTCATGCAAACAACTCAAACAGTGTGTGGTCAACCAACAAGACTAAAAATGAAAACTCACAAAAACATAAAACATTAAAGAACAAAAGCTCAGAAAAGTAAATCTATTAAATACCAAAATACTCTTCAATTAAAACTTTAAATCTCTGCACAACAAAGATGCAGTTTTCAGATTCCGTTGACACATTTGATTCATCAATAAAAAAAAATAAAATAAAAAAAAAGACTCCTTTTGTCACCGTGATTCATTTTCATCTGTTTTTATTCATAACTTTTATATTGTGTCTCTTTTGTATCTTGAATATGTCTTTAAACGTGAAGCAACTTATGATATCTGATCTAAGAACATGTCATCGACTTTAGCTTGATGTTTGATTTTCAGATACGTTACT
>NW_019488877.1:0-485 GCF_002814215.2 Seriola lalandi dorsalis | reverse complement strand
CCCCATACACTTCTCTCTGGAGCTCTAGCAAGTAGAGGAGTGACACACGACCAGGCCAACCACAGGTAATGAATTGTAGCCTCCAACTGTAGTTTGGTAAAACTCACCAGTAAATGCAAATGTCAATGGTCAGTCAGCACTGAAATGAGCCGTACAGACTATTTCAGAGAAAATAAACATAGACGGCTGGTCTCTAATATTATTCTGCCTGGGAGGGCTGTGCAATGATATAATGACTTCCTGACATCCAAAGACTGTGCAGTGTTTCTCAACACTGTCCTTTCTCGTAGCGTGCTAGCTCAGTGACAGAATGACCTATTGGTTTTGTGTTGTTAATAAAGTTGAGATAACAACAACAACAACAACAACAACAACAACAACAACAACAACAACAAAAGGTTGGACAGTCGGTCCAGGTAGGCAATGCTGGGGCATGGCTGAGGGTGGGAACTGTATAGTTGTGACATCACAAAATCCTGACGGCT
>NW_019488876.1:0-485 GCF_002814215.2 Seriola lalandi dorsalis | reverse complement strand
CCTGCCTGCCTGCCAGTCACCCAGGTTGATCCCACTTCCCCACACATCCACACACAGGCACAGTCTCTCTCTCTGTCTCACACACACACACTGCAAAGTTTAGATCAGTGACTAAGATTAAGTGTCATTGTCACATAAAACAGCGTCCCGTGGCGCAGGAGAATAGTAGCTGGAAAAGGGGGCTGATTTGGGAACAGAGCCGCCTCAATGCGCTGCTCTAACTTCTATCCTCACAATCTGGGGTCCATTGTCTACTCCCTATTTTTAAAGTAGTTGGACCCTCCCCTCTTGTTAGATAAGATAGGCGAGTTGTCGTCCAAATGAATCGAGCCCCCCCCCGCCTGTTTTCCCCTGCTGAGCTCAAATCCAAGGCCAGGGGAGTTTGGGGACATTTCTGCTCCCCTTATAACCAAATAACACCCCTTCGCCTTCTGAACACGTAGGGCCTAAAGTGTGCGTTTATTCTCCAGACCCTCTTTACAGAT
>NW_019488875.1:0-485 GCF_002814215.2 Seriola lalandi dorsalis | reverse complement strand
CACACACACACACACACACACACACACACACTTATAAAATAACGTAATGACTGGGTGACTAATTAACTAATTTCATAACTAACTAACCCATGGACTGAGTAACTAATGAAAGAGGTAAATACTTAACTAAAACTAACCAACTCAGAACCCGTCCTCACTAACGATGATTATTGACCTAAAATAAAATGTGGACCTTTCTGTCCAGGCTGTCGTCTCCCTCCGTCGAGCTCACGCTGTCACGGTAACGGGACCTGGAGGGGCGGTGCCTCCGGGATTTGACGGACAGCTGGGCTCGGCCTTTCTGGATGCTGTTGTCCAGCAGCTCGGTCTCTGGGATCGCCTCGTTCAGGTCTGAAACACAGGTGACGTGGTCAATGCTGATGATGATGATGATGACATCATCAGGAAGTGAAGTCACACTGAATCAGATCAACATATGGTTCAGGTCTCAGGGTTTGATGGATGAATGAATGAATGAATGAATG
>NW_019488874.1:0-485 GCF_002814215.2 Seriola lalandi dorsalis | reverse complement strand
ATATAATATATATAATGAATATAATATAATAATATATATATTTACTGATGTGGAGCCCATAAAACCATAACCATATATTCCTTATATATTCCATATATAATAGGTGTAATAGCAAGGCTTTATATATTGTACGGCAAAGGCAGTAAAACATGTGGGTACTGTACTTAAATATTAATTCTAGGTTTTTCCCTTTTATTGTTTTTGTTGTCCTATCAGTTATAATAACATTGTTTGCACCAATGTGATTGCATTGATTTGGGAACACAGTTACATCAATAAAAGAAGTCAGGTTATAAACGTGATAAATGAAGCAACAGTCTATCCACATGATCTCAAACCACTTTCCTGGAGGTTAAAGCAAATTTGTCAGTAATGGATGAAACTATGAAAATCAAACCTGTTGTATTAAACTGGAGTTTTCCTTAAAGTACAGTTCTTCCCTCGGTCTGTGTGAATATGTGTGTGTGTGTGTGTGTGTGTGTGTG
>NW_019488873.1:0-485 GCF_002814215.2 Seriola lalandi dorsalis | reverse complement strand
GACTGTTCCATCTGAAGGAGTTGTGTGTCCAAAAAGCATTTTGAAACCCATATATTATTTGGGTTTCTCCACAAACATGTAGTTTTGTATCAATGTAGCCCCCACCTCAGACTCCAACATGTAGTGTATCAGTTAGTCTTACAACTCTTTCTCTTTCATGTTCTACACAGTAATAAAGATCGACTATGGTACATTCTTGTAAGAGCAGAAAAGAAAAGAAAAGCTTTTCTCTGATATCAAAGAATATACATCTTCGGACATGAGGTCAAGTCAGGAGGAAATACACACACATGCACACAAGGGTACAAAGGCACACACAGTATGATTGACACATACATATATCCTAGAAAAACACACACAAGAGCAGGCAGGGATCGTATGTTGTCTGGTATGTCATTATGTGAGTTTGTCAAGGCCAAAGGTACTGTGTGTGTGTGTGTGTGTGTGTGTGTGCGCGCGTGTGTGTATGTGTGTATGTGCCTGTG
>NW_019488872.1:0-556 GCF_002814215.2 Seriola lalandi dorsalis | reverse complement strand
GTGACGTTTTTTCTCATTTTTTTTGCCTTACTATACTATGACTTTTTTTGCCTTACTATACTATGACTTTTTATGCCTTACTATACTATGAGGTTTTTTCTCATTTTTTTTGACTTACTATACTATGACTTTTTTTGCCTTACTATACTATGACTTTTTATCCCTTACTATACTGTGACGTTTTTTGGCGTTTTTTTTGCCTTACTATACTATGACGTTTTTTGGCTTTTTTTTTGCCTTACTATACTATGACGTTTTTTGCCTTACTATACTATGACGTTTTTTGGCTTTTTTTTGCCTTACTATACTATGACGTTTTTGGGCATTTTTTTGCCTTACTATACTGTGACTTTTTATGCCTTACTATACTGTGACGTTTTTTGTCATTTTTCTTGCCTTACTATACTGTGACTTTTTATGCCTTACTATACTGTGACTTTTTTTGCCTTGCTATATTAGGACGTTTTTTGGCTTTTTTTTGCCTAACTATACTGTGACGTTTTTTCTCATTTTTTTTGCCTTACTATACTATGACTTTTTTTGCCTTACTATACTA
>NW_019488871.1:0-485 GCF_002814215.2 Seriola lalandi dorsalis | reverse complement strand
TACAGACAACCGTCATCACCACTCTGAAACATCACGACTGCGCCTCCGTGGGATTTGGCTGAGGATGTGTGGGAGGGTGTTTCTACGATGTAGCTGGCAGCCGGCGGCATGAAAAGAGTGGTTAAGGGTTATAGCTGTGCAGCTGTTAGCCTCTGTGTGTGTGTGTGTGTGTGTGTTTCTGTCGATATGTGTGGATACGTGTGTGTGTGTGTGTGTGTGTGTGTGTGTCTGTCGTTATGTGTGGATACGTGTGTGTGTGTGTGTGTGTGTGTCTGTCGTTATGTGTGGATACGTGTGGGTGTGTGTTTGCTCGTCTCTGGTGTGCGATTAGCAAACACATTATCTTCTTGGTGTGGATATTATGCACACATTCAGTCTATCTGGCACAATCACTGCAGCCATTTACTCTGATATCTGTCCCTGGGGAATCTTGGAGCACAAACAACGGTATTTGTGTGTGTGTGTGTGTGTGTGTGTGTGTGTGT
>NW_019488870.1:0-485 GCF_002814215.2 Seriola lalandi dorsalis | reverse complement strand
TTAAGGAAACCTTAACTCAGACTTTAAGAGAAATCTTAACTGAAGGTGTAAGAAAGTCGTCGGAGGCTACAGGTGAAAACTGTGACATCATGAACCTCAGAGCTCAGGTTAAACAGGTGAATGAATATTGTCCTGATTCAGTTCACCTCTGTTTTTCCTTTGTTCATCTCTCATCCCTCTACCTGTCCCCTGCATCCTCTCTCTCTCTCTCTCTTTGTTTACAACACAGTCTCATCTTGACGGAGGACATTTTTAATAGTCTGCTGCGTCGAGCCTCAAACAGGAGCGGGGGAGTCGGGGGGTGGGCGAGCAAGGAAAAGACGAGTGCAGACAGAAGAGGGAAGGGGGGGTAAAGGTGGAGGGGGGCAGACAGAAAGAAAGAGAGGGTGGGATAATGAGATAGAAAAAGGAGAGAGAGAGAGAGAGAGAGAGAGAGAGAGAGAGAGAGAGGGGGGTTTGTTATTCTTGCAGGGTGTTGCACAGAC
>NW_019488869.1:0-485 GCF_002814215.2 Seriola lalandi dorsalis | reverse complement strand
GAAAGTGTAAAGTATTAAATTAAAAGCTTCCATTCTGAAACAACCAAAACTTAAAACAGGTGTGGATTTCATGTATTTTATTGTGTGTAAGCATGTTTTTAAAGGGGAGTCACAAAGAAAAACTAGCGACATGAACGATAAGACTGACAGTTGTATATACACTTTAAGGCCAAAGGTATATGGACACCCACATTTGATAGTTTTACAGTTCAGTCCAAAACCATGATCATTAGTCTGTTGCTCTAACTGCTTCCACTCTTATCCCAAGATTTTAGAACCAGGCTGCAGGGATTTGCTTCCACTCAGCCACAGGAGCATTAGTGAGGTCCAACACCGATGCTGGGTGATAAGGTCTGGGCCTCATTCAGTGTTCCAGTTCATGCTTATACTGTAGGTGTTTGATGGAGTTGAGGTCTGGTCAGAAAAGCAGCCTTGTTTTAGGTGAACAAAAGCTGATCATCCAGATGTGTTTCAGACAGACTGAG
>NW_019488868.1:0-485 GCF_002814215.2 Seriola lalandi dorsalis | reverse complement strand
ATTTTCTGAAGATCCTCTCAGGCTCTGTCGGGTTTCATGGGGACGTCACTGGACAGACATTTTCAGACAGGTCCAGAGATGTTGGATTGGGTTCAGGTCAGGGCTCTGACTGGGCCGCTCAAGGGACATTCACAGACTTATCTCTGAGCCACTCCTGTGTTGTCTTGGTTGTGCGCTGAGGGTCATTGTCTTGTTGGAAGGTAAACCATCAGCCCAGTCTGAGGTCCTGAGCTCGAAATCCTCAGCTCAACCCTGACCAGTGCCTGACCAACCCTGCCCCCCCCCACAGCCTGATGCTAACTCCACTATGCTTCACCGTTAAGATAGTGTTGGACAAATGTTGAACGGTGCCTGGTATCCGTCAGCCATGACACTTAGAACCGAGACCAAACAGTTCAGTCCTGGTTTCATCAGACCTTTAGGTGCTTTCTGTGAACTCCAAGCAGCTTTCATGTGTCTTTCACAGACAGACTTCCATCTGGACA
>NW_019488867.1:0-591 GCF_002814215.2 Seriola lalandi dorsalis | reverse complement strand
GTCCAGGTCCAGGTCCAGGTCCAGACATTTAACCTCATGTGGGGTCGTTAACACCTGAGTGGGTATTAAACTGCCTGGGGACAAACATCTTAACTCCCATTCAAACAGAGCATTATACATTAATATAGCAACAGATAAAGTTAATAAAATATTTCAGAAATCAGAGTCTGTATTCACTGTGTGACGATCTAGAACCATTGTGGAACCTAGACTTAAGGAGAACTTCTATCAGTTAAAGATGGAGGGAGTGCTGGAACTTAACGAGATATTACAGTCAATGAAAATGTGTTGGAGATGATATAAAATAAGGTACAGAATCTGCAGAGATACTGGGGGTGAAATTTCATTTGTATACTTCAACATATATTACTATATAGATTACTATTATATCAACAACTGTATTTAAGATACATAGGCGGGGCTTGGTGACTGCTTTGTTGTGACATCACAAAGTTCCAGAAGTCCTGACGGCTGGTTTTAAGGCTCAGTTTCTGAATACAGGCTGTGTGCATTTCTCTGTGGACTGAGGCTTTGATACTTTCACAGTATTAATATAGAAGCTAGAGCTGATCTATAATCTATAATCACACT
>NW_019488866.1:0-760 GCF_002814215.2 Seriola lalandi dorsalis | reverse complement strand
GTTTGAGTGAGTTTTCGAAGTGAGATTAACTGTTTGATCAAGATGCTTTTTGGTAATGCAGACTGTATGAAGCGTTTTGAAAAAGTGGCCTCAGTCATGACCAATGCTTGTTAGCAATTGAAAAAAACTGTAAGAATGTCAATGCGTGCTAATTATAACACCTACATGATGTGTCAGAAAATGCTGGATATGTTGACGTCTCTCTGAGAGAACATCAGACTGACTGAATGACTGAATCATTTCATATGATTTCTTCATATAAAGATATATTTTAGATATTTTAGAGCTTGTATTTCCTGTCTTGTTGTCACAACCAGGCTTATACACAGGACGCAGATGCAGGGTATCAGAGTCTTTATTAGTAATTCAGGTTTAATTCCAAGGCAGAGAAAAAAAGCAGGCTATGAAATACTATCTATGACGTGCTTCTTCACGAAGAAGCAGGGTTAATCAATACCAAAAATAAAAATCACTCCAATAAGGGAGGAAAAAGACTACATGGAACATAAACGGAAAATCACTCTAGCTTCAGAGGAAAAAGGAACAAAAAAAAATAAAAACAACAAAAAACTCTCCTAAAACTGGAGGTACTATGATATAAAAAGGTAAGTAAATAAAAATCACTCCACACGGAGGAAACAAAAGGCTATGCAAACATTAACTAGGAAATTCAACTAAGATATAAAACTTACAACAAAAAATCTCTCACTTGGAGGAAACCGACAAGAACTGTGGCAATGACTGTGATCCAAAACTGTGA
>NW_019488865.1:0-485 GCF_002814215.2 Seriola lalandi dorsalis | reverse complement strand
CCTCTTTTACACAGCCTGCACAAGGTGGGAAGATTTCGCTTTTTTCCACCTCACTGTTCTGTAGAAAAGGTACAAACACAGAATGGGGGACATCTTTGTTCCACCTTTAAGCCTGCAGCAGAAGGAGGGCTGCCATGGCGGACAACACCTACACTGTTGTGTTGCATGTCACACCTGTGATTTCAGAATGCCGACATGCTATCTAAATAAATGCCGGAAATATGCCGGCTTTGTTTGTTTCAGTGTAAACAAGCAAAGCCAGCATAATGGAGGGTTTTCTTAAAGACAATATAGTGGGATCTCAACAACTTCAGTGCAGAAGTAGGAAATATCTTAGCACCAAGTACACATACCCAAGTTAAAAATGTATTTAAATATATTAAGTCATCATATTTACCCCAAGCTAACTTAAATAAAGAAATAAAAACTCCATTTCCATAATCCTCTCAAGGGTTGTCATAAAACCATAATAGACAAGCCAACAA
>NW_019488864.1:0-486 GCF_002814215.2 Seriola lalandi dorsalis | reverse complement strand
TATACTAGAGCCACAGGCTGCAACAAACAACAAAGGGAGCCAAATCTCAAACACCAAAGACACATCAATAACTGATTTAAAAAGGCCCCTTAAAACGTGACAAACAATACATGTCAAAATCTATAGAATACAGATGAAAGTAGAAAAAAAACACTTTTTTTTTCTTACTAATGAAGTGCAGACTGAAGTAGATATTAACTTTCCTCGTGGTAACCCTTGTCTTCATTATTAAGCATGACTTCACTGAACATAAATCAAAAGACACACAGCAAGTCTCCATTATGTGTGTTTTTTAAAACTAGAAAAAAGAAGCGTCTCTTGAGATGCCTGTTAGTATGCCAATCACGTGTTTAAGTTCTGCAATGGGTCTGAAAATGAAAACTAGAAAATGTAACTTGAATGAACTGTAAATGAATAAAACATATGTATTTAGATTAAGTTAAAGGGACACTATGGAATTTTTGATCACTAGTAGCGCCTTGGAGC
>NW_019488863.1:0-486 GCF_002814215.2 Seriola lalandi dorsalis | reverse complement strand
CACACACACACACACACATACACACACACACACACACACACACACACACACATGATACCGCAGTGTTCAGGAGGAGGGTACAGACAGGTGTGTTGCCTGCAGTCAGGTGAAACCACTGTAATATCCCTCACAGACCATCAGTGTGTGGACATGTGTATTGCCTTCACACTATAATGTAGAAAACGACTGTGTGGACAATATTAACCTTTTAACACACAGCACTGGAACATTAGAGGTTCAAAAGTAACTGGACACATGAAGTCTCCAGCCACAGACACCATCAGACTCTCTGTATCTGCTTCACTGCGGGGGCCTTCAGCTCCTTCTGGTTGTGGGGTCTCTCTGTCTTCAGTCTGGTTTCTAGCAGGTGGACCGCAGCTCAGTCGGACGGAGATCGGCTGACTGACTCGGCCAGTCCAGGATATGCTCCACCTGCTCACCCTGAAAACCTCTTTGGTTGATGAAATGTGGTCCAGTGAGTTTTGA
>NW_019488862.1:506-904 GCF_002814215.2 Seriola lalandi dorsalis | reverse complement strand
TGACTTTTTATACCTTAATATACTATGTACTTTTTATGCCTTACAATACTATGACTTTTTTTATGACTTTATATGTCTTACTATACTATGACATTTTAATGCCTCACTATACTATGAAGTTTTCATTTCTTACTATAGTATGACATTTTTATGACTTTTTATGCCATACTATAATATTATGTTTTTATGCTTTCCTGCACTATGACTTTTTATATGACTTTTTAAGACTTACTATACTATGACTTTTTATGCCTTACTATACTAGGACTTATTTTTGACTTTTCTATACCATATTATACTATGACTTATTCATGACTTTTTATGCCTTACTATACTATGACTTTTTATGCCTTACTATACTAGGACTTATTTTTGACTTTTCTATACCATATTATACT
>NW_019488862.1:0-486 GCF_002814215.2 Seriola lalandi dorsalis | reverse complement strand
TGACTTTTTATACCTTAATATACTATGTACTTTTTATGCCTTACAATACTATGACTTTTTTTATGACTTTATATGTCTTACTATACTATGACATTTTAATGCCTCACTATACTATGAAGTTTTCATTTCTTACTATAGTATGACATTTTTATGACTTTTTATGCCATACTATAATATTATGTTTTTATGCTTTCCTGCACTATGACTTTTTATATGACTTTTTAAGACTTACTATACTATGACTTTTTATGCCTTACTATACTAGGACTTATTTTTGACTTTTCTATACCATATTATACTATGACTTATTCATGACTTTTTATGCCTTACTATACTATGACTTTTTTATGACTTTTTATGTTTTGCTATACTATGACTTTTTTATGACTTTTTATGCCTTACTATACTATGTTTTTTTTAGATATTTTTATGCCTTACTATAATGTTTTTATGCCTTGGTATAGTATGACTTTTTATGCCTTACTA
>NW_019488861.1:0-486 GCF_002814215.2 Seriola lalandi dorsalis | reverse complement strand
GCAGGCACATGCTTATTCATGAGAATCCAATGTGGGCAGAAAGACTTTTACCGTGTGACACTGACCGTTTTATCACGAGCGTCTTGTCTCCCCTGACTGCTACAAACTCACCTTGCTCTAGAACGGCATGGGCCCCTTGTGGGAAAGACGGGGCCGTGGGCGTCTCCTCTTCCAGCCGGCTGGTCTGTGGGTCTGACCGCCCCTCGCAGGGCTTTGCTGGACCATTTTTCTCACTGTAGAGGCCTCTTCCAGCTCTCTGCCATGCTCCATGGAGGCCATGGGACCTGGAGGACACGCAAACACACAGAGGACGGACCAATTAGATTCGACTTCACAACCTCCTCTCACCAAAAGTATCACATTTGACTTGATTATGGAAAATGTGTAGCAAGACCCAAAGAGGGATCGCAGTGGTAATGGATGAGGAAACCAGAGACATGTATAGATAAGTGTGTGTGTGTGTGTGTGTGTGTGTGTGTGTGTGTG
>NW_019488860.1:0-486 GCF_002814215.2 Seriola lalandi dorsalis | reverse complement strand
GTACCTGTTATGAATTCTTCTCCTTTTTGTTCTTCACACTGATCTTGAATCAGGAGGAGATGGAGGAGCAGGAGTCTGGTCTGAGGAGCTGACTGTTCGGAACTTTATATTTTATCAGCGACTGTAAAGGTGGACCTGTACACACCTGTGTGACTGCAGTGTTGGTTCTCTTCATGTTTAGTGCTGATGATACAACCAAATCAGGATCAGACCCTTAGAGCTCAGCAGGTTCAGACTCTGCTAGTTCAGTCTCATCTCTTCATGTTTGTCTGCAGTTTTTTGGGTTGCTTTCAACTTATACAACTCAAATACACATGTAAATAAATAAATAAATAATCAATAGTCATGTTTTTTTTTGAAACAGTGGTAAATCAAATCAGGTTTCCATTGAGGACTGAAGTTTTTCATTCTAATAGAATCAATAAAGCTGATGAAAACCACGTTTTACAAGCTGACTTATAGAGCCGGGGCCACTCACAGAGAGGC
>NW_019488858.1:0-486 GCF_002814215.2 Seriola lalandi dorsalis | reverse complement strand
GTGCGTGCGTGCGTGCGTGCGTGCGTGCGTGCGTGTATGTGTATAAATGGTCTTAATTGAAGCTGCTCTCTCCTCTCAGACGCTGTGATGGCTTGGTTGCGTTTGATTTGTGACTCATGGAGAGGCAGAGGGGAAGTGCTGGCCTGAATGGTGATAAGAGGACAATCTCAACTGCCGTGTGTGTATGTGTGTGTGTGTGTGTGTGTGTGTGTGTGTGTGTGTGTTCGTTCATTCACACACTAATTGTATGTTGATGAGGTTTTTGCCTCCATGTGCTCTGTGAGCATATCCATGTATGTGTGTTAAGACAAGCTGTGTGTGTTTTTGTGTGTGTCCTCGAGTGTATGGAAATTCACTCAAGCATTTGTATTTTGTGTGTGTGTGTTGGATCAATAAGCTATCATAACAGAACAGTTGGCTGCCTGCACCAGCTCCCCATAGACACTAGACACTGTGTGTGTGTGTGTGTGTGTGTGTGTGTGTGTG
>NW_019488857.1:0-901 GCF_002814215.2 Seriola lalandi dorsalis | reverse complement strand
TTTTTTCCACAGATAGATATAAAACAGTTTTGTAGCAATTTATCTTGTAAACTAGCTTTAATTGCCCTGCATACAAAAACCTCCTCCTCCTCCTTATTATCACCATCACGATCATCATCATCATCATCATCATCATCATCATCATCATCATCATCATCATCATGTAACTGCGAAATTAGGTGTGCAACCATCTCCGCCCTTAAAAAGCTTTCTGCAACAGAACAGTGTTGTAAGTTACCTATCACTGAGCTGTCTGTGTTCAGTTAAGGACTGCCTGACCAAAAATGTTTATTTATGAGACCCTGTCAGTGATGTTTCCATTTAAGGTATCTGTAGTGACACTTAACCATTAAAAGACTTTTTGTAGTATACCTTTATTTGATGTACAGTAAAGTACACTGTTACACTATCATTGCAAAGAATTTTAAACTGATTATAAACAATGCCATGTGTAAATGATCAGGAATATGCAGAATGCAAGCTTGTAAACTGAATCTATATTGACTTATTAGCCAGGTTCCTACTGTAGCTTGATGGATAGATGGATTTTTAACATGGGTTATGGACATGCATACTAAATGTGTGAAATGAAAAAAAATCACCCTATCCCCCTTGTGCGACTGGAAAAAGCTGTTAGCAAATCAATTAAAGAACATACACAAACATACACACACAAATACACATGCACACACAACTGTTTACCTTAGACCTATCAAGACGGCTTATTCTATTTGTTCCAGCCATTGATCTGTTCATATCTAAATGTCAGGGTGGATATCATCATATTTACTGGGGAGCTGAATGTTGTGTATGTGTGCAATTATATGCTCATGCTTGTGTGTGTGTGTGTGTGTGTGTGTGTGTGTGTGTGTGTGTGTGTGTGTGTGTGTGTGTGTGTGTG
>NW_019488856.1:0-486 GCF_002814215.2 Seriola lalandi dorsalis | reverse complement strand
GGCGGCTCAGCCTCATCTTCGTCCTCATCCTCGGATACGGTTGCTATGGCGGGCGTCTCAGACACAGCCTTGGCGATCTGCGTGATGTCAGAGGGGGAGAGAGGGCGGAGCCTCAGTGACACCATTGTCACATGAGCTAACAGAGACACGAGACCCATCATGCTACCACGGTTACTGTCACTTCCTCTACCGCCTCATCACCTCACCATGCACAGACTTTCTCTCTTCCCTCGCTTTTAACCTGCTTTCTTCCTGTCTTTCCAACCTTTCCTGTGTTTCACTCCTCTCATCATCACTGTTGATGTCTGAATGCTCTGGTCATGTCTGACTAGTCACACATCCTCCTCTCCGTCCCTCTCTTCTTCTCTCCTCTATGTCTCTCCCTCTGACAGTCTGATGCTCGGCCGGTGGCCAAGCTGCAGAGACAGGGATATGGTGAAAGCAGGAAAAGATGCTGATTCACAATGCAGAGAGAGAGAGAGAGAG
>NW_019488855.1:0-486 GCF_002814215.2 Seriola lalandi dorsalis | reverse complement strand
GAGAACTGTTGTAAAATATTATATCTATTGTAATTTTAATATTTCAAGTGTTCCTTGATTTTTTGCCTTTTTTTTATTGACAGATCATCTGGACTCTTTCTTTGCTTTTGAATTTGAATGTGTAGTTTGGATTTTTGATTTAAATAACAGGGTTGGTCTCAGCTCCTGCTGTCACCATGCATGATACCTTGCTACCACTGTTGTGTGAGTGTGTGTATGAATGGGTGAATTTCAGTCCATTTCCCGTCCATTCAAATCTGGACTTTTCTATAAAACTTAACTTTGTCTCAGTCCACAACTCACAAAAAGTAGAGTTTCTTTAAAAAAAATACAAGTAAATACTGTGTAGTTGTGTCCACCAATACAGCAATGTTCAACTTAAGCCAGCAAATATCTAATAATGTGGATACACACTGCAATACATCCAACTTCAGAAGTTACAGTTTATTTAAGTGCTGATGTGAGATGCAGTGTATGAACACATGC
>NW_019488854.1:0-485 GCF_002814215.2 Seriola lalandi dorsalis | reverse complement strand
TTTTTCTTTTTTTTTTTTTTAGAATATGTATACTAAACTGAAAAAAAAAAAAAACAGTTCACAAATTGATCAAAAAACACAAATAAGTACAGACTAGAATTGTATCAGCTTTGCACATTTGGACTCACAGTTTTCTTCCTGTGCCATTTATGCATCGTGTTCCTTTTTAGGAACAAAGTCTGATCTACTTACTGAAGGTTGTGTCCTTGGCCAGTATTATGAGGCAGTGTCTTCACTCACCTACTTGGACACAGACATCACTGTACTACAGTTACAGAGTTTTGAAATAATGTAACATATTTATTTGTAAACAACATTTGCATGGAAGTCTTAGACTGTTACATTATCAGTACTACTCTGGATATTTTCAGCACAAGTGTCAGTAGTGTATCCTGAACAACGCTAAGACGATTATTGGGGTTATCTACCGTGGTTTAAGTGCATGACCTTGATGACAAAAAGAAACTAATTATGAAGAGGAAAAT
>NW_019488853.1:0-486 GCF_002814215.2 Seriola lalandi dorsalis | reverse complement strand
GATGCATCATGTCTAAATGGAGCTGGTGCTAAAATGTGCGGGAGAACTTTTATTAACAAACAAAATAATAGTTGAGCAGAACTGAAATCTTTGCAGCTTATTGATACTCGGTCTTTAATAATGTAACCCTGCAGTCTGTCCCCCCCCCCGTACTTCCTGTCTGTTCCCACTTTTGTCAAATTAAAAGCCTCCACATGCCAAAATAAAAAGGTCAGGAAAGCTACATGTGATGTGAACACGGACCTCGATGATCTTCTCTCTGTTCTTGGTGGGGTTCATGGGCGGCTCCGTCAGCAGGATCTTACAGCTGCGGGAGTCGATGTTGAGCTTCTCCGGGCCGAAGGTGTAGTCCCACAGGTGCTTCATGTCGTCCCAGTTCCTGACGATGCCGTTCTCCATGGGGTAGTTCACCTCCAGCATGGAGCGCAGCTCGCTGGCCTCGTCCCCCACCATCAGGTCCTGTGAGAGGTCAAAGGTCAACGGGTC
>NW_019488852.1:0-486 GCF_002814215.2 Seriola lalandi dorsalis | reverse complement strand
CACACACACACACACACACACACACACACACACACACACACACACACACACACACACACACTAATTAGGTGTGAGTTAATATATAATATATATAATATAATATTGAAATATTGAATTAGGTTTGGTCAGAGAATTATGATGTTTCATAGAGCTTGTGTGTGTGTGTGTGTGTGTGTGTGTGTTAGCCTGCAGTGTTCAGTAATAAGATGAGGCTAATCTGTTTTTTAACTCTGAGGAGGTTTTTCATTAATGACTTTTGTCTGTCTGCTCAGGTTTCCATGGTAACGGTTCCTCCAATAGCAGCAGGGTCTCCGGCAGTGAAGATGGTGGAGCTCTGTCCGTCCACGATGACCTGCATGCCTGGAACCTGTGAGTCAAACACACCTGGACTGTTACCTGAGGACACTGACCAGTCACGTCTCGTCCTCATGACTCTGACCATGTGACCACATCTCTTCTTCTCTTTAATAATCTCGTCAGTTTTGT
>NW_019488851.1:0-486 GCF_002814215.2 Seriola lalandi dorsalis | reverse complement strand
TGTGTGTGTGTGTGTGTGTGTGTGTGTGTGTGTGTGTGTGTGTGTGTGTGTGTGTGTGTGTGTGTACACATACACTTGTCTCAGTGTCTGAGCGTCTGTAGTGTGTGCAACCATTCGATTAAATCCACAGCTATCACTAACAGGATTAGCTGAGTGGACAGCAGAAGTCTATCATTGCTTATTGATTTCCTCTGATTCCCATCAGCCCATCAGGGCAGGACATTTTCTGAGTGGCCCCAGTGGGAATCGCTGCCGTGGGCCAGGGTTAACGCATTGTGGCTAATGTTTCTGAGACGCATCAAAGCAGACACCCATCTTTCTGTGTCAGGAAAAGTCAAATAAGTCAAAGCTATCAGGGGCAACAGATGTTCCCGTCTGTCCTTCCTGTGTGAAAAATACAGTTTGATTCCATCTCAAGTGAAACGCTCGGAGATCAATCTAATCAATTAATCGCTAAGACACTTGTGTTGAGCAACAGTGAGCAAG
>NW_019488850.1:0-486 GCF_002814215.2 Seriola lalandi dorsalis | reverse complement strand
TGTGTTAATTCATGGGCTGATGGATGTGGACTGTTGATATTCAGCTCTCACACTGCTGAAGTATTTATATACGTTACCTTTTGGCAGGTCCATTACAATAGTTTTCTTCCCCTCTTTTAGCTATTCTTCAATCCACATTGCATCTGGAAGTTTTATGTTTTAGCACATTATTATGTCTTCAGCCGGTGATTGTGTTTTTTCTTTTCCTTAAATACACTGCAACTCTATTTTTGGTTGGACAGTTAAAGTGTTATTATAGCTAACTGCTGTTAAACCTCCTATTATTTACAGACTCTGGCTTTGTCCTACATGACTGGATCCATATCCAGGTAAAGAATAAACCTACACGCTCCAGGTAATCTGAAAACCTCCAGTCAGTTTCCTTCTGTATTAACTGTATGTTGCTCTTTTTAATCTTAGTTACTACAACACAAAAGCAGTGTTTCTCGCTCTGGCTATCACTGCCGTCGTCTGCATCGCCGTCAC
>NW_019488849.1:0-486 GCF_002814215.2 Seriola lalandi dorsalis | reverse complement strand
TAGTTTATTATTTTATTTTAATAGTTAATTGTAGTTAATAATTTCTGTGTCTGTGGTGGTTTAGTTAGTCTTTTAGTTTTTTTTTTTATAGGTACCCCTTTTATTTTCACGCAGGAATTCAATAGTTTTACCTGGTTGGGTAATTGAACAATATTATTCCAAGGGGAAAACTTCACATCTATTTTGTGAGGCAGTTCTGTAGGAACAGGATGCATGGATCCAAACCATCTGACTTGCAAAAAACTATTTATGAAGGTCTTGAACAATATTAAAAATGATTGCCGAAGGCTAAATAATTGTATGAGCAGTGGTGGAGAGCAATGAAGTACATTTACTATCAGTACTGTAGTTAAGTATAATTTTGAGGCACTTGTACTTTACTGGAGTATTTCAATTTCAAGCTACTTTACACTTCCACTCCTACATTTCAGAGGGAAATAGTTCACTGAAACCTGCACTGTAGTGGGTCCCCCCCCCCCCCCACCC
>NW_019488848.1:0-486 GCF_002814215.2 Seriola lalandi dorsalis | reverse complement strand
TTCTGATGGATTAAAAAAACATACCAATGAAATCTCAAAATGAGAAGGGCAGATATTTATACTCGAGTAGCCGTTAATATACCAGGGCAACCCGTCAAAGTCTATGTGCGGGAAACCCTGCTGGAGACGTGGACTAAGGACCTGCATATGTAGCGTGGTTCACTAAAGTATTACCAATCATGCAGCCAGTATTACAGGCTTTCATTAGTTTGGACCGATCATCGGGATAAAGATTCCCCCCCTTGTCTGACGCCATTGTTGACTCTGAGTTGTTTCTTCAGTTGTTTTAATGAGGAATTGAAGGTCAGCGATGCAGCCAGATGCTCGACCGAGCAGGCGCTCTGTTGGTGAGCTGTACAATCCTGTAATCAGTGCTCCAACTCCCTGGCAACCAACATAGAGGAAATAACACTAGGCTGTTATTGTCACACCTCGAAGTTGCACTTTCACCTCTGACTGCAGGTGAGAGAGTGAATTTTAGAGAGA
>NW_019488847.1:0-486 GCF_002814215.2 Seriola lalandi dorsalis | reverse complement strand
ACAGACAGACAGACAGACAGACAGACAGACAGACAGACAGACAGACAGGTGTACTCACCTTGCTGGTCAGGTGACGCGCTGTGTGACACCAGAGCAGAGACTGCTGGGAAGGTGATGGAGGACATGGCTGCTACAGTTCCTGCTGCCCACATCATCCTGACGAGGACAAAGACAACAAACAGACATTAATGTGTCCGCAGACGTTTAAATAAAGTTTTCTTACAGAGTTTAGGTTTTTCAGAACTTCAATAACCTTGATATTAACAAAGCAGATTATCAATATTTTCTATCTATTAGTGCTGCTGTGATTCGTCGCCATAATGGACGACAACAGATCGTTTCCCACACATTGATTTATTTGTGGCGGCCAGTCACTATAAAGCTCCATATATGTGTTTTGTATTAATCATTCAGGTCGCTCAGTCCTCTGCTCGCTCTGCTAACTGAACTGATAACTGAGGACGACTGGAAACTGAACTTTACTGC
>NW_019488846.1:0-486 GCF_002814215.2 Seriola lalandi dorsalis | reverse complement strand
TATTTATCTGAGTGACACAAGATGCCATTGGAAACATGTGAGCCTGCCTTTATCTGCAGTGTTCCACAGCTTTCTCCACTTTACAAGATCAAATTTTTTTTTCTCTCGTTCTGTGTCTGTGTCAATTCTCTCGTGAAAGCGAGAACGCTGGTCATGAAATGTAAACAAGATGGGGTGGGACGCGTGGTTGATAATCCAGTTCAAGCGCACAGTATTGCCGTGAAACCTTTGAATTCTCTGTGCATATTTGTTCTGATAACACAAATGGCGGCACAGAGACCAAACAAGCCACAACTGCTGCTGTCCTGGTGACTGGGACCAGAGAGGCATTTCAGCCTCAGCACTGACACTGTTCCTGTGTGTGTGTGAAGAAGAAATATAAACCCTACTGATGATGACCTTCAACTATCTCCTGAAACATTTAAACATTTGTGCACCAGACAGATTCACACACACACACACACACACACACACACACACACACAC
>NW_019488845.1:0-486 GCF_002814215.2 Seriola lalandi dorsalis | reverse complement strand
GCACCTCCTTCGACCTCCGACCTTTAGTGTTATGTGTCACTTCCTGTGGTTGATTTTAGTCCTGAAACTATCAGTCAATTAATCAATTAACAGTTTTAATTTTGTTTGACTCATCAGCAACTACATTAAACAGCTGGTTTTCTTTGTTTTACATCATTATGAAGTGAATATTTTGGGGGTTTTTGACTCTTGATTGGACAAAACTTTTGTTGTTCAGACATGAGGCAGCACATCATCTATCCCGACTGCGACATCAAGTTCACTGGTCATGTGACGTGGGTGGGAAAGACGTCTATTGAAGCCAAGATGCACATGTCACAGGTAGACACACACACCTGCACACACTCAGACACAGACAGTATTTATATTATATCCCGCCCAGACTGTTTGATTGACAGGTGACAGAAACCAGAACTCAACATCAAGAGAATCACAGATGCAGCAGATCAGCTCTTAGATATCTTCCTGAAATGAAACATAAACCAT
>NW_019488844.1:0-486 GCF_002814215.2 Seriola lalandi dorsalis | reverse complement strand
CACAATTTATTGTGCTGCCCTGCTAGGGAGAGGTCAAGCATTAACCTACTTTGCTAGTATGGAGCTCATTAGCTGCAGGCTAAAGTTTAAAATGAGGTCATAATTGATAGGATTTTCCCATTCTTTTTTTTCCCTCTTCACTTGACCCAATCAGACCTTCTCACCCCAAAACTGATAACCACACTGGATGGCAGAATAGAAAATTTACATAGTACACTTTCACGGAAAAAAAGTTCAGCCATGCGATAGACAAAGCTGCAGAATGGGCAGCTTTCTTGCAGTGTGACAAAAGGCTTCTAGTGATAGAAACTGTCCAATCCCTTGAATTAGTAGTCCTGCAGGACTCAAACTCACTCTTTGACCGTTAAACATCTAAAACTTGATTAAACCCTTACATTTTCCCATAGGAGAGACAAACTTTCTTCTTGGTATTACAATATCACAGTTATACTTCTTAATCCAACACACTACTGTCCCACACACCTT
>NW_019488843.1:0-584 GCF_002814215.2 Seriola lalandi dorsalis | reverse complement strand
ACACACACACACACACACACACACACACACACACACACACACACAAAGGTCAGAGGTCACTGGGTCAGTGGGTGTATGTGTGTGTTTTCAGTGAGGTATGTGTTTATGTGTGTGTGTGTGTGTGTGTGTGTGTGTGTGTGTGTGTGATTGCACAGCTATTTTGTATACATGATGTGGGTTGTGGAGTGACTTAGATAGAATCCTGTGGTCGTGTTTAAGGTTCAGTAGCTCAGTCACTCAGTTCAAAGAGCAGTTACGGCCACTTAATGAAAACAGGAAGCCAAAGCACTGAAGTTACTCTGACATTGAAGTGGTGAGCTAGACAAGTTGATTTGCTTCGTGATGTGTCTTGCAACAAAAACTACAAATATAAGCTGAATCTCCTCCAGTATAGCCTCTTCTGCAGAAGGGGAAATCAAAATAGATGTTATTAATATGCTGAGTATAGTGCAGCCATATGTGCATGTCCACATCTTTATGCTGTTTTCCAATAAAGATGACACATTAGATGAAGTTGACTGTTTCAAACCTGTGAATAAGATTAGTCAGGGTCAGGGAATAGAATCAAGTAGTGAATTAAATTT
>NW_019488842.1:0-486 GCF_002814215.2 Seriola lalandi dorsalis | reverse complement strand
CAATAATCCGTCCCCACTTCAATTATGTATCCTTTATGTCCACTTCATCCCTTTCAGGGTTTTGAAGGAAGCTATTAAGTCCACTTGTGGCAGCATTCATCTCTGTGCTACTAACTTTATATGGACTTGTAAGGTAATTGGTTATTTTAAAAGCAGTTCCTGCATGTTATCCAAGTTATCAGCAGTTTTGACATAAAGATTTGTAAAGGAGGAAACAATCTCACTATTATCTGCTGATGAAGGTCATGTGATATGAACCTCTCCCTCCTTTCTCCAGGGGCTCCACCTGTTTTATGTCTCAGTTTGACCGCTTAGATCCAACAGATCTCTCTAATATTGTTGGTCAGCTCAGGTCCTCCACCTGTTGCTTGGATCCTATTCCAACAACATTTTTTAAAACCGTCTTCAATTGTTTAGCACCCGAAGTTTTAAAAATCATAAACTGGTCTCTTCAGTCTGGTATTTTCCCCACATCACTTAAAACAG
>NW_019488841.1:0-486 GCF_002814215.2 Seriola lalandi dorsalis | reverse complement strand
CCCCCCCCCCCCTCTCTGTCTGTGGTCAGGAGGTGAGGTCAAAGACCGTGTCTCTGTGGTCTCTGGTCAACGGTAAGATGGACATTTATCTAAACCCCTTCTACACCCCCGAGTCCGGCAGAGTCCTGTACCCCGTCGCCAGCATGCGTCACCTCGAGCTGTGGGTCACATACTACATCCGCTGGAACCCGCGCATCCGACAGCAGGTAGGAGACCCACAGTGCTTGTTATAATGTACCCTCAGGGGCACAGAAGCCCCCTCCTCACTGTGTGTCAGCTGCTTTGTAAGAAGTATATACACAGACCAGCAGGTGCTTTCTATCTCTGTCAAGACTAAGAACTAACATGATAATTCCAAATTTTAAGTCCATTTTTTAAAATTAATAAGCAATTAAGCAGGCATCACAAATTATTCACATTAAATACAGTTAATACAGTAAGTGTGTGTGTGTGTGTGTGTGTGTGTGTGTGTGTGTGTGTGTGTGT
>NW_019488840.1:0-486 GCF_002814215.2 Seriola lalandi dorsalis | reverse complement strand
AGTGTGTGTGTGTGTGTGTCAGAGTGTGTGTGTGTGTGTGTGTGTGAGTGTCAGAGTGTGTGTGTGTTTGTGTGTGTGAGTGTCAGAGTGTGTGTGTGTGTGTGTGTGAGTGAGAGTGTGTGTGACATGTTCAGTTAACTTGATCCTACATATTCTGAATATTACAGCAGTGAGGAATCTGTCAGAGCTGCTGTAACGTGACGGTGTGTGTTCGCAGGTTCTGGAGCAGCAGCTGCTCTGATGACACAAAAACAGAGTTACAGTTTGACATCAAGTGTTAGTTCATATTCTCCACCCAGTTTAATCCAGGTGAGAGTCTGACTGAGCACACACCTGTTCTCAGGTCAGTTTTATCAGCTGTGTTTGCTCTGCAGAGACTCTGCTGCTTACAGCCAATCAGAGCGCAGTGTGGCAACAGGTAGTCAGCCTCACCTGCATGGGGCTGACCCCTTATAGAGACTCTCCAGCCAAGAACACTGAGTTTAG
>NW_019488839.1:0-486 GCF_002814215.2 Seriola lalandi dorsalis | reverse complement strand
TCTTCTGAGTATTTTTAACTCTGAAAACTGCTGCACAGAAGAAAAGAAAAAGTGAAGAAATGGCCGACCTTCCATGCACCGTGGCGTTCTTCTCCATCCCCCCTGGCAGAACCACGGACAGGAAGTGGTCCCTCTCCAGCGGATTCACCTGTTCCTCCATCTCGAGGGAGCTGAGGGCGCCACCCAAGATCTGATGCTGTTCCCGACGTCAGGTAAACCTCCTGACAGGTAAGACACATTGCGGGAATTAAATGGATCACTTTAAGTAAATAATTTAGGCTGTTTGAGACGTCACTGCAGGAACAACAAACAGTCAGTGAGGTACAGCTGCTCGAAAACATCCCAGAGATTTGAGGGTGTGACTCTCACTCTCATACTGTAGGTACACCCAAAATCTATCTCTTAAAAATCCTTTATTTCCTCTATTAATCGATTCATTATTTGGTCAGAAAACACTCAGCAGAACTGTCCTACGACTAAGCTGAT
>NW_019488837.1:0-486 GCF_002814215.2 Seriola lalandi dorsalis | reverse complement strand
TTAGCAAACATCACATGTTCAATCCACTCATTACACTTTCACTCGTGTGTTTGTTTGTTTTTTGTAAAAGAAAAGAAACCATGCTCTATTTAAATGCTGAGTATTACTCTTGCTACAGTCCTGTGTACACACCATGTGCAGAAATCCAAATCCTGACAGGCCGGCTAGATGAGAAGCTATGATTAGACAAATGCTGTTCAGGACAGGGGTTAGCAAACAGTCAATTAGGGAAATGTGATCACTCGTACACACACACATACACACACACACACGCACAACGCACACATTAAATTACACGTGACATCAGTGGTCCCTGAACTATCAGAGCATCCAATTCAGCAAAGGGACTCTCAGATCTGACTCCTAATATAGCTCATAAACCAGGCTGGCTGCACTGATTCCACACTGGATCACTGAGTCTCTCTGTGAGCGTGTGTGTGTGTGTGTGTGTGTGTGTGTGTGTGTGTGTGTGTGTGTGTGTGTGTG
>NW_019488836.1:0-486 GCF_002814215.2 Seriola lalandi dorsalis | reverse complement strand
AGTAGAACATAGCACAGTTTTGAGATGCATAAAAACAAGACACATAAGGCGCCATCATCGGACACCTTACCTTGAGTGAGATTCAGCGCTGAGATGGTATATCAGTCAATTTGACAGCGTGAGGTTAGAGGGCTCATTGAAGAAGTGAAGGCCAGTGTCCCTCTCAGTGATGTGAGATCATGAAGCTTTAGTTGCAGCTCACCTGCCTGGAAAATCTACTTACCTGTCTCTCTTGTTCAGGCTAGTGTGTGCTGTCTATTGTGACATTGACTGTCACTGAGCAGGATGATGAGTGACTGCCATCTCTGAACAGACCCTAAGTTCACAAAGGAGTGTTTGTGAAACTTTGTGGGGAACCAGTGGTGGAGGGCGTATTCACATCTTACAGAAGTAACATTAAAACAGTCCAAAAAGGCGTAGTGGTCTAAGCAGGCGTCCCATGTGTAGAGGCTACAGTCCTCGCTGCAGTTGGCCCCGGTTCGAGTC
>NW_019488835.1:0-486 GCF_002814215.2 Seriola lalandi dorsalis | reverse complement strand
CGTGCGTGCGTGCGTGCGTGCGTGCGTGTGTGCGTGCGTGCGTGCGTGTGTGTGTGTGTGTGTGTGTGTGCGTGTAGTGCGTTTGTAGTGTGTGTGTGTGTAGTGTGTGTGTGTGTGTGTGCATGTGTGCGCGTGCGCACTACCTAACACACATACATGAATGTGTGAAGGTGGGGGAGGCACTGGGTGGGAGAATACTCCAGTGTGTGGCTTAACCAAACTTTCCTTTTGTCCCTAACAATGATGAGTGATGATGAGTGACAGGGGTGTTAGGAGTGGGATCTGGGGAACAGAATGCACCTAAGCAGTGCTCACCCAAACCCACACAAAAGGCAGCAAAAGGTCAAATCTGAGGCAAGCTTCTTATCCACTGGCATATAATATTGCACCATTTTATGTGCTCCATAATAAGCAAGAACATTTCATGTCTCTTTGCTGTGCTCAGGCTGACATGTATTATTTTTTAGTATAATCTTAATGCAGTTT
>NW_019488833.1:0-486 GCF_002814215.2 Seriola lalandi dorsalis | reverse complement strand
TTTACAGCAGGTAACAGTAGTTAAACATAAAGTTTCAGAAGCAAAGCAGCAACATATTGCTTGCTGAAGGCCAATTTATAATGAAAACAAACAGGTGGGACTCACCAGAAAGAAGACAGACTCAGACTCTACTTTGATACCATAGATAAGTTAACTAGAACTCGCTTAGTGAAAGTTAAAAAAAGACAAACAGCACACACCTACATAAATGCTGCCCACCATGTTATATGAAACAAGACTGAACTACCACTATGAATAACGTTAATTGCACCGCTGCTGGATTGCAGTTAAATACCAAATTGAGGTTCTGTAAACTCCTCAGGAGTCGGCTGTGGCTCATGGTCAAGGTGTTCAGTCAGGAGGAGTTTAAACAGAGCTGGCAGTGTGGAGGGAGTCTGTGCACACCTTTGTAGTTTTCTGCTGGGTGGCTGAACAGATGGCAGGAAGGTTGCTACCTAATAATCTTGGACAGTGTGTGTGTGTGTG
>NW_019488832.1:0-486 GCF_002814215.2 Seriola lalandi dorsalis | reverse complement strand
GTGTGTGTGTGTGTGTGTGTACACGTGTTGTTTGAGCTTTATCACTTAATCAAATGACATGACACTGCTGTCTCTGTGTGTGTAAAAGTGTATACATGCACAAATTATGGCCTGTGAGGTTTTTTTTTGCAGTCTTTGTGTGTGTGTGTGTGTGTGTGTGTGTGTGTGTGTGTGTTAAAGCTCAAGTCAAGACAGATGATAACCAGGGCAGGTAAAACTACTTTAGGCTCTTTCATCAGAGCAAACAAGTCTGATCTATCCAAACAGACTTTGATCTTCAAAAGCGAGGCCAGCGAATCTGCCGCCGGCCGGATGAAGGAAAAGATGACTGGAACCAACTTTTATTATGAAAGAACCAGATTTCATGACTGACATGTAGCAACATGTGGGTGACTACATGTTGGCAAAAACCTGATTGAGTTTTGAGTTTGAGGGCATTATAGCATGTCTTTACGAGTGTGTGTGTGTGTGTGTGTGTGTGTGTGT
>NW_019488831.1:0-486 GCF_002814215.2 Seriola lalandi dorsalis | reverse complement strand
TGATGAAAATGAGGAGCACAAAGAAGTAGACAAGGAAAAGAAGGACAAAGACAAAGAAATTAATGACGAAGGGAATGAAGCAGTAGAAGAGGAGGAGGAGGAGGAGGAGGATGACATAGGAGAGGAGGAGGATGAAGGAGTAGACGAAGAGGAGGAAGAGGAGGACAAAGAAACTAATGAGGAGAAAGACAAAAAAGTACATGAGGATAAGGAGGAAGAGGAGAAGGAAGATGAAGAAATAAACGAGAAGGATGAAGACAATGACGTGCATAAGGAGGAGGGATGTAACGATGAAGGCAAGGAGGATGCGTGTGTAGAGGAAGAGAAGGACAGGGACCAACAAGTACACAAGCAGGAGGAGGACAAAAACAAAAATAGTGAGGAGGATGAAGAAGATGAAGAGGACGACAGAGAAGCTGAGCAGGAGGAGAATAAAGAGGTAAAGGAGGAGAAGGAAAAAATGACAAATGAAAAGGAAAATGAGGA
>NW_019488830.1:0-659 GCF_002814215.2 Seriola lalandi dorsalis | reverse complement strand
ATTTATCCCCTAGGGGAAATTCAGATGTCCAGCAACTCATCAGTAATAACAATAATAATAATAATAGTTATTAATAAATAATAAACAAGAGTAGTTTAATTAGTCTAGCTCATGATCCACTTCCTTTGTCTGAGGTGTTATACAGTCTGAATATATAATATGTTATAATATGTTGCATATTGTCACGTCCGTATTGACGCATCGCTTCTGTTTACAGAGACTCTAAAGTGAAGAAGCATCAGGTGCCCTCCAGACGAAAAGGCAAAGACCCGGGGGGTGAAAGCCAAAGAAGCGTTACTGGCCTTACCGGCTGCAAAGAAAACATGTCCACTGACGAGGAGCCCACCTTCACAGTGAAGCTGCTGCAGCTGCTGCTTCTCTCCACCTACTGGGGAATGCAAATTTGGGTCACCTTCATTTCAAGTTGGTGCCACACACACACACACACACACACACACACACACACACACACACACACACACACACAGATAGAGCATCTCCAAGGAGCCTGGTAACACACTAACAGAGTGTATATGTCATGCAAATACACACTCCCTGCCTCTGCTCTGGAGTGTAGTTTTTGAGGGCATTACCATCTAACTGATTCTGTCTTTCTCCCCCTTCCTGCATTTTGCACAATTTTTTTTTTTTTTTTTTTT
>NW_019488828.1:0-486 GCF_002814215.2 Seriola lalandi dorsalis | reverse complement strand
GTTTTTATTTTCCCAAATTGGCCACATCCCTGCTGTCATTTGAGACTCTGAAATGATGAACACCTTTTTTTTTATTTCCAATGAATGCATTACAGTAATATACAGAATCATCAGAAACTACACAGCTCAGATACAAACTACAGAGCAGCACTCCACTCACAAACGAAAATAAGCTTTGTGACAACAGTCTCAGCACTGTGTATAATATTAGTGTATAATATTACAGAAGGAAAATACTACGTAGAAAGGAATGTTATGACTAACAACACAATGGCTTGTTCATCACTTCTTCTCTGGCAGGAATGTCAATGGCGCCCGACACCTACGAGCTCCGTTGCCCTGCTGCTCTGCATCCTATTCTATACTCACATTACTTCCAAGAATCCCCACTCCTCTCTCCATTTCCATCTCTCTCTCTCTCTCTCTCTCTCTCTTTCTCCATCATCTCCATCCATCCATCTGTTGTCGAAGCCTCTCAGCGGGGCT
>NW_019488827.1:0-486 GCF_002814215.2 Seriola lalandi dorsalis | reverse complement strand
GTAGATCAGGACTAGGCAACATGAGTGATGTCAGTGATTTTCAGGAGGAGTAAAAGTGCAACCTGAGAACTGGCTGTGTAACCTTCCACAAACAGCTCTGTGCTAACAGAGTAATAGGCCCTCAGACTCCTGCTTAGTAGAAGGGCCATCTGGGGCCAAACTTCTCCTTCAGCTGAAGCCATGTCCTGCAATTAACTGATTGGTTCAACACGTTTGGCTCTGTTCTCAGCTCTCAGCAGTTTTGTTTTTGTTCATTGAAATTTCCATCCATCCATCCATTTTCTTCCGCTTATCCTCTAGTAGGGTCGCGGGGGGGCTGGAGCCTATCCCAGCATCTTTTCGGGCGAGAGGCGGGGTACACCCTGGACAGGTCGCCAGTCCATCGCAGGGCAAACACATAGAGACAGACAACAATTCACACTCACAGCCACACCTATGGTCAATTTAGAGTATCCCATCAGCCTAGTCCCCATTTTGCATGTCTTT
>NW_019488826.1:0-486 GCF_002814215.2 Seriola lalandi dorsalis | reverse complement strand
TCTAGTTTTAAGGTTTCCTTTTCTTCCTTCAAAAACAAAGTTTGAACAAATTCAGTTTAAAAACTGTTGTTGATTAAAAAAGTTAAATTCTCCATAAAGATTTAATTCCTTGACTGAAAACAAGATTTAGTTCAGTATGCAACTGTAATGTGATGATGTTACTGTCCCAGGAAAACCAGTAATCTCCAACATGTGTTTACATCTGTGAGGAAAATTTGAAAACAGACTCTTAATGGAGAATTTGACCTTTAATGAATTTTAATGAAGATTTAATTGTTGATGAAGGAAAGAAAACAAGAGTTAGAACAGCTCATACTTTACACCTCTGCCGCGAACAAAAAGTCTAGTTTCCCGCAGCTTTCTTTAGTGCTGTTCCCTGATCCATCGCAGTCTGTCTTCAGTCCAAACTCTGAATCTGGATCAGCTTAAACTCCACTTGTTAAAATAATGCTGCAGGGAGAAACTCCTCAATCCAGGTCCAGGTCC
>NW_019488825.1:0-486 GCF_002814215.2 Seriola lalandi dorsalis | reverse complement strand
ACTTGCTGTAATGTCACTGGTCGGGTCACCTTTAAGGGGAAACAACATGGTGGCTGTTCAGAAATCATTGTCAAAATGATCCTAAATGACCAACTAAAATCATCTAAACATCTGTAGATCTATCAGTATCTCACTGGGATGAAATTCATTCTTGAGCAGCAGGTTAATCAAACTAAACTTCCACGTGTGTTGTTTTGTCAGTTTTCTAATCAGACATGATATATTTTTAGCATTATATGTTTCTAAAATACAAATTCCATCACAGCTTAGCAATGAGAATAACAGCAGTGTAGCATAGTATACCAGGAAACCACAGCAGCTGTTGTGTAGTAGAGCCTAATGTATTCCCAGGGTTATCTGGGAAGCCTGTGAGCCTATGGAGGTTTTATGGCTGCCGTATGTAGCACTGTGATGTAGTGGAGCTTTAGTGCAGTGTGTGTGTGTGTGTGTGTGTGTGTGTGTGTGTGTGTGTGTGTGTGTGTGTGT
>NW_019488824.1:0-486 GCF_002814215.2 Seriola lalandi dorsalis | reverse complement strand
TTACACATTATTCAGTGAAAACATAATCACATTACTTTACTAATTACTCAGCAGGAATAGTGATGTTACATTCCTCATTACTTTACTACCATTTCTCAACTGTCATCTCCCATTCAACTGCAACTCCTCCACAGCCTCATGTCGCTACTTTTGATTTAACACATGTAGAAATAGAAACACATTTTACCGCTCTTAAATAGCTGTTTTATATTGAAGCAGCAAGGACAGCGCTTCAGTTGCGTGCCTCTCTACTAAGGTGTGGCTCAAGGGCATGACACTGATTTATGTTGGCAGCAAGCCGCCTGCTCCCCTCACTCCGAGCACCATCAGTACCATCTCCTGCCTGCTGTCTGCCATGCTGTGAGCAGAGGTTTGGGAGATTAAACACACACACTGATCTTTTCATCCCAGTGTCACCTTTCCCTCAGGTTTTTCCATTATCTCTGACTTCCTTTTTTTTTTTTTTTTTTTTTTTTTTTTTTTTTT
>NW_019488823.1:0-486 GCF_002814215.2 Seriola lalandi dorsalis | reverse complement strand
ATTTCTACATTCAGAGTACAATTTTATGGAAGTGGATAACATTTCCGCAGACCACAGCATGGAAAGGGCCTGACTTACTTCTGTTTTCTGTTTTGTTTTGTTTTTGTTTTTGGCTCAACCATTAAACTTTAGTAAGATTTTTACCTGAGGCTACATGCGTATTTGCACCTGTACAACTTTTTAAATCTCGGCAAAAAGATCACGTGTATTACAGGAAAAAGCCTAGCATCTACAGGCGACGAGAGGAGGAAAAAATGAACCAGAGGAGGGAGGAGCTGGGCTGAACACACACACACACACACACAAATTGAATACCGACACGCACAGACACACACGAAATGAAAGGTTTGACATGTTCTAACAAGCTCCCATATGAAATACAAACTGTAAGCAATACAACAAAGGCTCATAATTACACATGTTCTGAGATTGTCGTGTGTGCTACAGTAGCTAACTTAACTTTGTTTATACTATTTTGCTTCGGTT
>NW_019488822.1:0-487 GCF_002814215.2 Seriola lalandi dorsalis | reverse complement strand
TAATAATAATAATAATAAAGACGTTCACATTTTTGATTGAGAAATGTCTTCAACGATGAATTGATTATACAGTAAAATGTTTGTCAATTAATTCATTCAAAGAAACAAAACAAACAAAAACAACAACTAATCAATACTACACTTGAACAGTGAAGTCAGTGTTCAGATTGAACTTTATTTATCCCCACAGGCACTTAACATCATAAATAGACTGTTTATTGATTCAAATATGCCAGAAAGGGGCATTAATGACTTGTCGTGAACGGTTATATATAAACACAGCCTTCTGCATCCTGACTTTAAGATGTTTGGGTGGACTGGATCAAATACAAGGTAGAAGAACTTTTTCTTTTTTTTTTCTTACAACGCTGCCTCTTGAATGACAGTCTCTGCATAATCTGGCCCATCAAACATGAGCCACTGCTCCACTGGGCCAAAGCCAAGCCACAGAGAGCTCCAGCAGGAGGCAGGGTGAACCTCCAACAAC
>NW_019488821.1:0-487 GCF_002814215.2 Seriola lalandi dorsalis | reverse complement strand
CGGGAGATTTAAATGAAATTGTAATGATCCCTGAGGCTAAACTTACCACTGCAGCAGGAGAAGATACACATAGAATGAGAGTGTGATCAGCGCATACAGAGCAGACTGGAGGTTAGAAGAGAAAGTGCAGTAATGAATAACAAGCTGTTCAGTTTAATGGATAAGTGGATGAAAGAGCACAGCTGGAATATGTTTATGTAGAGGAGTGGGGTTGCTGATGATGACTGCCTGAAGTCACAGAAATCATCATCATGAAGATGCTTTTTATTTCTTGACAACAGGAAAGATAAATGACAGAAAAACTCTGCAGGGGTTCTCAGAGTGTTGAGTCAATTCTATCTCCTTAATTAATCAATAACGTGGCACGTCACTGCAACATTTTCCCTGAAGCTTTATCTGACCTTAAGATGATGAGAAATGAATATTGATCATGTGTCGAGGTGGAAATATGAACACACACACACACACACACACACACACACACACA
>NW_019488820.1:0-487 GCF_002814215.2 Seriola lalandi dorsalis | reverse complement strand
CGGGAGATTTAAATGAAATTGTAATGATCCCTGAGGCTAAACTTACCACTGCAGCAGGAGAAGATACACATAGAATGAGAGTGTGATCAGCGCATACAGAGCAGACTGGAGGTTAGAAGAGAAAGTGCAGTAATGAATAACAAGCTGTTCAGTTTAATGGATAAGTGGATGAAAGAGCACAGCTGGAATATGTTTATGTAGAGGAGTGGGTTTGCTGATGATGACTGCCTGAAGTCACAGAAATCATCATCATGAAGATGCTTTTTATTTCTTGACAACAGGAAAGATAAATGACAGAAAAACTCTGCAGGGGTTCTCAGAGTGTTGAGTCAATTCTATCTCCTTAATTAATCAATAACGTGGCACGTCACTGCAACATTTTCCCTGAAGCTTTATCTGACCTTAAGATGATGAGAAATGAATATTGATCATGTGTCGAGGTGGAAATATGAACACACACACACACACACACACACACACACACACA
>NW_019488819.1:0-487 GCF_002814215.2 Seriola lalandi dorsalis | reverse complement strand
AGGCATAAAACGTCATATTATAGTAAGGCATAAAAAGTCATAAAAATGTCATAGTATAGTAAGGCATAAAAAGGCATAAAAAAGTTATAGTATAGTAAGGCATAAAAAGTCATAAAAATGTCATAATATAGTGAGGCATAAAAAGGCATAAAAAACGTCATAGTATAGTAAGGCATAAAAAGTCAAAAACGTCATGGTATAGCAAGGCATAAAATGTCATAGTATAGTAAGGCATAAAACGCCATAGTATAGTAAGACATAAAAAGTCATATTATAGTAAGGCATAAAAAGTCATAAAATGTCATAGTATAGTAAGGCATAAAACTTCATATTATAGTAAGGCATAAAAAGTCATAAAAATGTCAAAGTATAGTAAGGCATAAAAAGTCATAAAATGTCATAGTATAGTAAGGCATAAAACTTCATATTATAGTAAGGCATAAAAAGTCATAAAAATGTCAAAGTATAGTAAGGCATAAAAAGTCAT
>NW_019488818.1:0-594 GCF_002814215.2 Seriola lalandi dorsalis | reverse complement strand
TGACTTCCCTGCGCAAAGAGTAGCTCTCTTCAACCTGTAGGACGACTGTCATCTCAGACCAACTTCTCAAGATCATAACATACCGGTAAGACTGTGTTATTTTTCTTATTATTTTATCAGATATTCAAACCATGTGGAATTGTTTGGTCTTCAGTTAATTACATTAGGAGTTGAACGGAAACAAAAACAGTGAGTTGAGTGCCGACTCCCTTTCAGAGTTCGATGTTAAAGGTGTAAAATTACTGCAGCTTTAATTTAATTACACAAATAAACATAAAATCAAGCATCAGCGGAGTTTACACGCAACGCCCACAAAGCATAGAAAAGGCAGAGTGGTTCCACAGTGCAACCGAGAGTGCCGCTCTTCAGACACACACACACACACACACACACACACACACACACACATACACGCAGAGGCTCCATGTAGGATCAATGAAAACTTTTAAGACCATGACTCAGGAGTAACGTTTTGAAGAAAGGGAGGCGGATGATTGTGACAGTCATCTGTAGCTTTGACCTGCATCTCTTCTTCTTCTTCACTTTGAAGCCGTCACTGTCTTTTTTTCTCTATTTTCTCACTATTGTTGAAAC
>NW_019488817.1:0-605 GCF_002814215.2 Seriola lalandi dorsalis | reverse complement strand
CACAGAACCTGATCACTACACCACAGAACCTGATCACTACACCACAGAACCTGATCACTACACCACAGAACCACACAGGCCCAGGGATCTGAGGGGCCCAGGGCCCCTGGTCCAGAGCCTCTGTTTGAAGGTCACCACCAGGAACATGTCCTCTGTTCACATTATCAATCGTTTGTTTCCGGCTGCTAGCTGTAGCATTAGCAACATGGCGACTGTCCAAAGCCAGAGACAACCGCAGAACCCTATGAACCCAAAGCAGAACACCTGCTTCTGTTAATAATAAAGCTGAGTGTTGGTTCTGAATCCTTTCAAGTCCCAGAACATTCTGTGTGGGCAGGTACAAAACCCTGTGTCCACCACATCAGTAAAGAACCCGTGAAGTCGGTCCAGACCAAGAGTCAACCTCCAGCCTGAAACATGAAGCTGCAGTTCCTCTAACGGCCACTAGAGTCTGGCTCCAACAGTGAGTCAGTCCCCATAGACTCCCATGTTAAAATGTCCAACTTTACAGCAGAAATAAACATGTTTACAGCCTGGTACAAAAACTGTTTTGGTCTCTATAGCTGATTTCCTCCTTCATGACACCTGTTTATATAACTCACCTG
>NW_019488816.1:0-487 GCF_002814215.2 Seriola lalandi dorsalis | reverse complement strand
ATTATTTTGAATGAAATTATTTCTCAAAGCTATCTCGTGCTACAATGTTTAAAGAAGAGGAATAAGAAAAAAAAAATATATGATGGATTTGCATTTACAGTACGGCAGGCACATAATTATAAACTCAGATGGTGAATATAAAGCAAATTGATTATGAAAACTATTTCTGCAAATGTCTTAGCACATGGATCTTTGAGTCCCCCCACACTGAATAATAGAGATCTGGCCACATGGTCACAGAAACTGCCAACTCAAACCATTTTAAACTCAAACCAGCCTTTAAACTGCTCATATTAATGACCCCGTCTCAATGCATAAGTATTTCTTTTGGCTTTTTCAAAGCACGGTTCAGTCAAGTCATAATCTGTTAGATGTTTTATTGCTGTAATGTCTGATTTATTATCTTCAGTGCTTTGTATTTGTCTGATCCTTACCTTTAATTTTAATTTCTAAACTGCTGCCCAGTTTACTCAAGATGATAATAAAT
>NW_019488815.1:0-487 GCF_002814215.2 Seriola lalandi dorsalis | reverse complement strand
ACACACACACACACACACACACACACACACACACACACACACACACACACACACACACACACAGAGCAAGTGTAACACTCAGTCCAGAGGCACTTGAAACATATCTCTCCTCTCTCACTGCATCTTATCCACTATTGTGTGCCTTTTTCTTTCCTGTACAAGGTGCATCTCAACGCTGCTTTTCTTCCTGCTACGTCTTTATCTAACATTTCAGGGGTTTCAGTGTGGACTGCCTGCCGCCACAGCTCAATAGTTCTGTCAGGTTCACCTTTTTAATGTGGGAAGATGTCAGTGTCTCCCTCCCCTCTTTCTCTCTCTCTCACACACAGATAAGCTACACACATATGCTACAAAATCTTCAGCAGTGGAAAACTACTTATTCAATACTATTGCAATTCTGCATATCGCACATGGAAACAATGATGATATACATTATAGACTAACCAATACTGATATTTCTGAGTTTAGAAATATCTGATAATGACAT
>NW_019488814.1:0-487 GCF_002814215.2 Seriola lalandi dorsalis | reverse complement strand
CAGTAGTTTACATTATAGCAGATCAATGAGGCTTTTCTTTGCCTGAATTTGCAGCTTCGCCACAAGCCTCCAGTCCTCTGAATTCAGGGGATGCTTCCCATTTCAAGACTGAATATATTGTACAAGGTCAACAAGGCCGATCTCATCTCACAGACGCCTCTAAACGCTGCAAACATTGCAAATATTTGCAGGTTTAGTCCACAATTCTTCATCAGCTTGTTGCACCACCTCTTCATGAGTTCAAACACACAACACATGTCTAGTGAAGATTTACACATTATTAGATTAAAACTGGTTGCACCACACAAGCTACTTGTTACGTACAGTAGATATAAGTTGTTGTTTAAAAAGTTTTTAGCAAGGTGTAACTTGTGTAGCTAATTAAAGCAGCCAGGAACTGACTAAACAAACATTAGCTTGTAAGTGTGTGTCACATTTGAAGCGTTTAAATGGTGATATTGAGAGCTTGAAAGTAACTAGTATTTAC
>NW_019488813.1:0-544 GCF_002814215.2 Seriola lalandi dorsalis | reverse complement strand
TTTTATGCCTTACTATACTATGATGTTTTTTTAGCGATTTTATGCCTTACTATACTATGATGTTTTTTTAGCGATTTTATGCCTTACTATACTATGACATTTTTGGATGGTTTTTTTATGCCTTACTGTACTATGACGCTTTTTGGCGTTTTTATGCCTTATAATACTATGCCTTTTTCTGCCTTATTATACTGTGACATTTTTTTTTACGATTTTATGCCCTACTATACTATGACATTTTTTGATGTTTTTTTGCCTTGCTATACTTTCACGTTTTTGGTGATTTTATGCCTTTCTATACTATGATGTTTTTGGTGTTTTTTATGCCTTACTATACTATGACGTTTTATACCTTACTATACTATGACATTTTTTTAGCGATTTTATGCCTTACTATACTATGACATTTTTTGGCGTTTTTATGCCTTACTATACTATGACGTTTTATGCCTTACTATACTATGATGTTTTTTGACATTTTTATGCCTTACTATACTATGATGTTTTTGGGCGTTTTTATGCCTTACTATACTATGACGTTTTT
>NW_019488812.1:0-487 GCF_002814215.2 Seriola lalandi dorsalis | reverse complement strand
TAACCTGCTAGCCAGGGCTCAGGGTGAGACGTGCCGGAGAAGGAGGGGGAGGAGGAAGAGAGAGAGTCATCATCACTGCTAGCCAGAGGTAAGGATTGAGCAGATGCAACAACGTAACAAAAACCTTTATATCTCAGCCTGTGGAGCAGATAGAGACATTATATGAAACCATCTGAGACTGGAAGCCTTTGGCTTTAATTGTAAAGCATTAATCAACCCCTGATCAACCTATTAGGTCTTAATGCATAGATAGATAGATAGATAGATAGATAGATAGATGCCCTTGAAACCAACAGATTAACAGTCGGAGACTAAAAATCTCTCCTCCCCCTCCTCCTCTCGTCTTCCTCTGCTACATTCATTTACATTCCAGGACGTTCTTCTGTGTCACATCAAATCTGATTGATTTGTTAAAAGTGTTACTGTATGTACCTGTGTGTGTGTGTGTGTGTGTGTGTGTGTGTGTGTGTGTGTGTGTGTGTGTGTG
>NW_019488811.1:0-487 GCF_002814215.2 Seriola lalandi dorsalis | reverse complement strand
TGTGTGTGTGTGTGTGTGTGTGTGTGTGTGTGTGTGTGTGTGTGCCCAGTATATAATGTATGTATGACTAACATCAATAGTGCTGCTTACCCTGCTATGGTTATATTCTGTTTGCCACGAAAGCCTAAGTGAATGTGAGCAAGAAAACCTATCTGCATGGCCCAGCCAGTGGAGAGACTTTGTTACTCTGATTTTCTTACTTGAATTCGAGGCTTTAGTTACTGTAAGGCTCTGGAGGGAGAATCGACCAGGAGATGTCATGGTATTGAATAAATTGTTGTCTGTAGCTCTGTCTGGTTCGCTCTCCCCTCCCTCTTGCCTTTATACACTCAACGCACTATTGTGGTGGTCTTTTATACACTGTTGTGTGTGTGTGTGTGTGACTGAGTGGCTGTGAAGTAGGGGCAGTACTGGACAAGGGTGCTCAGTCAACCATGAAATATAAAGGTTAAATAAAATGTTGTTTGCACAAAAAAAAAGAAAAAAA
>NW_019488810.1:0-487 GCF_002814215.2 Seriola lalandi dorsalis | reverse complement strand
GTTTTGGTGGGTCGATCTGTGGCTGCGCCTGTCCTGAGCAAGACACTGAACCCAAAATTGGCTTTGGAGAAAAGCATATGTCTAATGTTTCTAGTATTCTATCCCCATTGTATATTTCTGGCACATCATGATTTGCATCCATTGCCGATGTTCAGCGCTAATGCAGAAAGTAGCGTTCCCTACATGCAGCAATACAGAGAGGAAAGGTGTGGAGATTGGGGTGGTGAATGGATGTGTAGCATGTTTCACTTTCATGCTTGAGGCAGGAGCTCTCATCCCAGCCAGACCTGTACTTCATGCTTTTTTTATAAACTCTCTCTACTACTACTCCACTCTCTACTACTCTACTCTCGCGCTCTCTCTCATTGTTTTGGCATCTGCCCTCAGTGCCCTCAGGCTACATCTACACTACTATGTTTTCATTTTAAAGCAGTGTTTTAAAATGAAAACGATCTCCATCCAGACGACCCTTTTAGCTCCGTATCAG
>NW_019488809.1:0-487 GCF_002814215.2 Seriola lalandi dorsalis | reverse complement strand
AATCAAATCACATAGACAAGAGAGAGTGGAGTCGGAGCCGGTCCATCCATGCATTCAACCTGTAAATGGAGAAGAGGTTGATTAATGCAGGCCAGGAGAGAGGTGGCCAAGGCAGAAGTATGAAGTGTATTTCCTCTGTACTTCCCTTTAGCACAGTGTGGACAGCTAGCAGAGCAGGTTAGCTACCAAATCAGCATCTATAGCAGACAATGCTTTGGCAGCTTCCTGGAAAGCCAGCTGTGTTGTGTGTCCCGAGCGGAAAACTGTGACTGGTTGCTGTCACTATGGTGATCGCGCCAGCACCAATGGCATCAGGCGCACACAACATCAAGCGTTAACACTAGTGTGTGAGTGCTCTGTTAGACATTTCAGAGTACATGTGCACTGGTTTTGACAGAATCGGTTTCACTAATTTAAGCACTTTCTAAATAAAATGAACTTCAAGCTGCCCAAAGATAAAGATTCTTTCATCTCCTTTGGAGATTTT
>NW_019488808.1:0-487 GCF_002814215.2 Seriola lalandi dorsalis | reverse complement strand
ACAATGTGACTTTAATCACACAGAAGGTCCCTCTGCTCGGATCCTGGCATCTCTGTGGTTGGAGCTGTAAAGGAGGAAACTCCCAGAGTCCTGGAAAGTCATGGATTTAGTCAAGGAAGTTTTAACATCCTCTGACTTTACTGAAATAAACAAACAGCTTCGTGAAAACCTGGACACAAGCCAAAGATATCAGTGATCCATAACTGATAAGTGATCAAACAGTCAACACACACAGAGAGAGAGAGAGAGAGAGAGAGAGAGAGACTGGAGGAGGATTGTCTGTTGTTATTATTAACTGATCTGTAAAGCCAATAAATGATTGATTAACCATTAATGAATCCTGTATCAGAAGGTGGAGCCCAAACCTGATCAAACCTGAACCATCGCAGCTCATCAGGAAACAATCATACGCATCATGTTTTATGTTTCTGCTCCAGTTTCATCAGCGAACAGTGTGAACATTAGGAACAGGTGAACAGGTGAACAG
>NW_019488807.1:0-487 GCF_002814215.2 Seriola lalandi dorsalis | reverse complement strand
TACTCTTATACAAAAATTACCAATACTATAATGGAAATGACATTAAGTTAAAATGTTTTCTTGACCATACAAACTCCAGCTTAGGTTTGTGGAGGTCTGTATATCTGTTAGTTTCACTGAGATTCATATCACTCCTGACATTTTTAGCCTAGATCTGCATCCAACAGATTTGAATGAAAACCCTTCATTCATTGAGACAGTCAAAACAAATGCCGAACCTACAAGGACAACAACAACAACAACAACAACCCTTTTTGATATATGTTTTTCAGGCTGTATACAAAGCTGATCTGGATTGGCTGAGGGGATGCGGCTGGTCACCTCAGGACTCTGTGGACGTCGTCAAAGCTAGAAACGCCCAGGCTATTATCAATGAAAGGCTCTACCGCCAGCCTCCAAGCAGTGTCAAGTTCACCAGCGTTGTGGACCTCCCAGCTATTGTCTTGTCCAAGCAAAACGCTGACAACATCAGTGATGTGAGTAATAA
>NW_019488806.1:0-541 GCF_002814215.2 Seriola lalandi dorsalis | reverse complement strand
ATAAGTGAGGTGTTTGGAGTTTGCACCCGTGTGTCGTACAACTTTTCCTGTATATATATATATATATATATATATATATATATATCTTCACTGTGAGCTGAGCAGGTCTTTCTTCATTTGTTTGGTACGAAGCCAAACTTTTATTTTGCAACTCTTTCAACGCTCCAGTTTCTTTGGGGGATAAATTATTGTAAGCTACTTTTTCAGACCAAGGACGACTTACAGATTGAAATGAAACTCACCTACGGAGCGCTCAGTATTACGCCGCAGCAGCAGGTCAACTGAGTCGATCAGAAAGCGGCGTAATGCAGTGAGCTCTGTAGGCGCGTTTGTGCGTAGGAATATGGTCGTTCAGCGGTAGTGCCGGAGGAAAGAGCTGTTTTCACGGGAAGATAAGGATTCTTCATGAAGCGCACATTTAAACGGGTATTTGATTGTTTCGGTGGCCGTTTTTTAAAAGTGTCTAAAACACCACGTTAAAGAACCCGAACTATCCCTTTAAGCTGAACGGATGAAATGCGTTGTAACGGGATCATGTTCT
>NW_019488805.1:0-487 GCF_002814215.2 Seriola lalandi dorsalis | reverse complement strand
CCACCCCACCCACCTCGCATCCAGTCTGCAGGGAAACACCCAGTTTTAATATCTTCCCCACTCACCACCAAAGGTGCTGAGGTCTATTCCTGCAGAGTGTGTGCGTGCGTCTGCTTGTACGTGCTCTTGGATGCAAGTGCGATGCCTCACATAACTGGTTTTTGTGTGTACGTGCCAGTTTGCATGTGCACGTGTCTGTGTGTGTGTGTGTGTACTCTCCATGCAGTCGACCCTGTGTAAGATGAATGTTAGGTGCTGAAGAGCATTTTTTCCTCTCTGTGGGGGGAGACCTTACATATAATAACCTCGAACCTTTCTACACTCCCTTTCTCTGTCTCTCTCCATCACTCAGTGTGTGACTTTCTTTTACTCTCTCCTTCTCCCAGCATGCAGCTGTCTGTCTCTGCACTGCTTGTACCTCAAAGCTGTCCCTTTCTATTTCAGTCCTTTGCCCCTCTCTCTCTCTCTCTCTCCCTCTCTCTCTCTC
>NW_019488804.1:0-487 GCF_002814215.2 Seriola lalandi dorsalis | reverse complement strand
TGTGTGTGTGTTTTACCGTCATGTGACAGTATTCAGATTATGGTGGAGAAGAGATGATGTGATGACTCTCAGACGCAGGGATGTACAGTCCAGTGCACACGCAGATGACACAGGGGAGTCTGCAAACACCCGTCTTCAAAAAGAATGTGAATTGTTTCATCTCCTGATCTGACTGTCACACGCGGATCACACACATGTGAGCAAAGGCAGGAGCCACTTAAGTGAAGCATTCATGCATTATTAATAACAAAAGCTTGTTCTGTCTTGGCTTTCTTGAATTCTAAGTTCAAATGGTTTTTCTGAGCTGTGACACAGCAACACAAACGCCATTAAAGCATGCAGCATCACTGTTTAGGATTTCTCAGTGGGCATGTCGATGTGACTCCAAGCAGCCAGCTGGCAGCAGTCTGTCAGGCAGCCAGTCAGGAAGGAGGTTGTGTTTGAACAGTTTGTGAAGTAGAGTGAGTGTGTGTGTGTGTGTGTGTGT
>NW_019488803.1:0-487 GCF_002814215.2 Seriola lalandi dorsalis | reverse complement strand
TTTTTTGTGGAATAATAGACGACCGAGACTACGTTTATCACTCTTGTACCTACCTTATGACCGAGGAGGCCTCAAGTGCCCCAATCCACTTTGGTATTATTGGGCAGCTCAGCTGAGGACTTTTATGCATTATATTACAGATAAATCCCTCCCACCTTGGATGAATATTGAAAACTGCAAAAAGTCGAAACGTTGAAAAAAAAGACAAAAAATATATACTCAGAAATATGATTATAATTTGGTATCAGGTTAAGAAGTATTTAGGTGAACCCTCTTCTCTGTCACGCTTCAGCCAGATATGGGGTAACCAGTTTTTCCCTCCAGGCAGAGCAGGCCCTGGTTTTAGGAAGTGGGCTGAAAAAGGTTTAAAGACAATAGGGGATCTCATGGGATCAGATGGTGGGATTTTGATGTCATTTGAAGAGTTACCAGGTATGATATTCCAAACAAACATCAATTTAAATATCTGCAGGTGAGAAACTTTATT
>NW_019488802.1:0-487 GCF_002814215.2 Seriola lalandi dorsalis | reverse complement strand
TATGGCTCAGATATGATTTGAATCAATGAAGGGACTTCTTAAGGTGATTGATCGACTGAGCCTTTGGTAAGTCGTGTCAAATTCAGCACCAAGGTGAAGTAGTATCAGAACCGAGCAGTCACCAGCATCAGTCACAATCAATAGATCATTAGCAACACTCAAAATGGCACTTTCTGTACTACGATGAGATTTAAACTCAAATTTCTCCAAAATGTTATTTTTATTCATGATTAAATAATAATTCAGTGAATCAATAATAAAAAAAAAAACAATATGACAAGAGGTAGCCAAGTTGTTGCTACAGAAATTGCTCAATTCATGGTTTAGGTAGGAGGTGAATACTGTGTGTGCCTGTCTGTAATACAGTTCAATACAAAAGAAATGCAACCCTGTTTAACTATTCACCTGACCTGACACGGCTGACTGGTTTCCCTCCACATGGGGTCATCTTAATGACCAAAGCACCACAGAGACCGAAAGACAAACA
>NW_019488801.1:0-487 GCF_002814215.2 Seriola lalandi dorsalis | reverse complement strand
AAAAAAAAAAAAAAAACACTTCATTGCTTGGTTATGTGGAATTTGGTGAAACACAGCAGCTGATTTAAGGTTGAAGCAATAAAGTGACTTGAAAACGAACATCTGGCGTTGTGTATGGATAATACAGCTGTGGCATAACAGTAGCAAGGTACACGTTAGGGGAACAGAATAAGTCTCACTAAGTCTTTTTTTTTTTTCTTTGCGAGGCATAAGAAAGAGCTGAGTGTGTGTTGGAAGTCGAGACAGAAGAACAAGCCAAACACAAGATAACACATTCCAGACATGGTATCTTACGACAAGCTTGAGTCTTGTTTGGCAAATTACCTCCCCTATCTTTCAAAGAGGAGGGCGCCTCGTTCATGCACATTTATTTATTTCTCCCTCTTTGTTCTCCTCCTGAGAAACTTGTCAGCTGTGACAGTAGCTCACTGAAGTTATCTCGGGGCCCCGCTGTCCGCGGCTCTAGGTGTTATTGCCGCGCTGCATG
>NW_019488800.1:0-487 GCF_002814215.2 Seriola lalandi dorsalis | reverse complement strand
AAACTTAGCTAGCTCATGTATCCTGAAGAACTGTGTCAGCAGTGGAGATGAATGTAGCATGTTCACTGTTGACTGAGACAGATCACCTCAAGATGGCAGTCTGGTGTAAATTGCCTCTTTGATAGAAGACGATGCCAGACGTTCTGTTTCACTGGAGTGTGTGTTCTGTCCGAGGAGAGGCTTTAATTACATTTGCGATAATAATCTGCTTTCAGTGTAGAACTGCAGAGTGAGCGTTAGACAGCGCTGAGCTGCTGCGCTTTACGGACTAAGTGCTTGGAGCTCCACTGCTGTAAAGGAAATAATGAGACCGGAGGATAGAATGATACAGTAGACATGGAGGAAACATGAGAACTGCACAGTGTGAGAAAATGCATCTGAGTCTTTGCGTACCAGGAATTTTTCTTATCACATAAAACTGAAAGTGAAATGACCTCATCCAACTGACAGCCCTTTAAAGTTCCTCTCCACACATGTTTTAAACGAT
>NW_019488799.1:0-568 GCF_002814215.2 Seriola lalandi dorsalis | reverse complement strand
CATCACAAAGTTCCAGAAGTCCTGACGGCTGGTTTTAAGGCTCAGTTTCTGAATACAGGCTGTGTGCATTTCTCTGTGGACTGAGGCTTTGATACTTTCACAGTATTAATATAGAACCTAGAGCTGATCTATAATCACACTACACATGGACACACACCTTCACACTGGAGGAACTTTAAACATGTAGTTGAGTCAGAGGCTCCATCACTGAGTTCTTTACAAATAAGAAATGTACATGAAGTTGATAAAAAGCAAAAACCACCTGCCTAAATTAAAGAAGGAAGCTGTGGTGGGACGGTCAGGAGGTAAGTGTTAGATTTTTTTTAACAGTGTGTTTCAGTTCGTCTCTTCAGCTGCAGGATTTTCTCCTGTCAGGATTCTTCAAGATGATAAAAGGATGAAAAAAATACAAGGAGATTATAAAAGTGTGGATTTCTACACTGCACAGGCTCACTGGTGTCAGCCAGATTATAATAATAATCAGGTGTAACTGAGACACACACACACACGCACACGCACAAACACACACACACGACTTCCAGGTTTAAAAATGCACAAACAAAAAACA
>NW_019488798.1:0-487 GCF_002814215.2 Seriola lalandi dorsalis | reverse complement strand
TCTTCAGAGGTTTATACTGTCCAGATCACAACTTTACTGTTTAAGTTCACTATCTCTGCTAATACCATAATTTCCACTGTGCCCTACCTGCTCAGCACTGAATGGGAGACGCTTTTAGCAATTAGCTGCTGAACAAAGTGGAGCATGAAGCAGCTATAAAGCCAAACATTTCCTTGAGGAATTGGTAGAGACAATAACATAGTTAAAAGAGAGTGAATTTGAGGCTCAAAATGATGAATAATGGTGTTTCTTTGAAAATAACTGGAGGTTTGAAGGTACATTCTGTTTTTCTCACCCAAATTTTATGTCAGTGTCAACCTTGTGTAAAATAACAAACTATTTCATCAACCCATGTAAAATTTAAATTTGAATTTATATACCCCAGCTGCCAAGTCTTACTTTGCACTCTATTTCATACTCTCCCCAAATTAACATATATAAATTTAAGTGTTAATCTTTTGTTGTTTGTGTGAACTGCTATTCCTTC
>NW_019488797.1:0-487 GCF_002814215.2 Seriola lalandi dorsalis | reverse complement strand
TCATTCAAGATGGAATTAGCAGGGGAAGTAGAAAGAAGAGGGCAGGGGGTGAGAGAGTGGAAGGAGAGGAAACAAGAGGATGACGATTTAAGTAAGAGGGGAGGAGACAAGGGTGGAGAAAGGAACAGATGGGTGATAGGGGAGGACAAAAAAGGAGGTGAGAGGACAGGGTGGAGAAGAGGAGAGAAACTGATAGAAGAACAAGCATCAGAGAGGAAAATCAAACCACAGCAGGAAAGAAGGAGCTAAGACAAAATGAAATCACACTGATCAAACATTTTGTGGAAGCGTGTTTGACAGGCGCAGAGCGCACAGGTGACGGGTGATGCTGTTTTCTTGATGTTGTTCTGTTTGCTTGTAAAAGTTGATTTTGATTGGCCGGTCACGATAATTTCAGGAATGTTAATTTTTATTTCACATCAAATCGTTCATCACTCAGCAACTGTGGCTGGAAGAAGAACCGATAAAAATAAATAAATAAATGCTG
>NW_019488796.1:0-487 GCF_002814215.2 Seriola lalandi dorsalis | reverse complement strand
AAGCAACACGAGTAAATCTGGATGTGGCTTTCCACCGCTGGAGAAGCTCCTGAGAGGAAAGAGATGCGGTTTGATGCCGAGCTCGCAACTTTCCTGTTAGCCTGGTGAGTAGCATCAACATTAGCTCTTTAGCTAAAAGTATAATCGGTGCAACAACTGACAAACCGTACTGACAAACATTTCAGGTGGTGATATTGACGTTGTCGACAGACGTTTTAGCGGTGACTAGGATTCTGTCTGTTGCTTATATAGTGTGTACATTGAATTCTTATCACACAAGAAAGGGTTTTTGTCAACATGTGTCCTGATAGAGAAGAAAACTGTAAAACGCTTTGTTCAAAAGTTCCCACACACTGAAGTTACAAGGGTCAAACTTTGCAGTTGTCGGTGTCGCACACTGGGAGTGTTGCGTGCTGAGTTTTACAGTTTTCTGCTGTGTCTGTACATAGACATCCACAAAAGCATTTCTTCTTTCCCAGTCTGTTTA
>NW_019488795.1:0-487 GCF_002814215.2 Seriola lalandi dorsalis | reverse complement strand
CTCCTGGTCTGTACCTCCTGTAGCTCCTGGTCTGTACCTCCTGTGGCTCCCGGTCTGTGGCTCCCGGTCTGTACCTCCTGGTCTGTACCTCCTGTACCTCCTGGTCTGTACCTCCTGTAGCTCCTGGTCTGTACCTCCTGTAGCTCCTGGTATTCTTTTCTCACTGTTATTCCTCTTCATGAGGTATTAACTAACTCTTAATGATAATTAATGGCATATTTTCACTTCATTTTGTCGACGCCTTCCTGCAAAATATATAAAAAATATTAAGAGATATGAAAATACTGTTTATGTCTAATATAAAATCCTCGTATCCTCTGACGTGCATTAAACTGTATGAACATGAAAGGTCCAGCTCTGCAGGTACATATTCATCTGTGTACCTGTGTTATTTCAGAAGTCTCAGTCTTTCTGGTGACTCTGCTTATTTTACCCAGCATGCCACCAACCAAGCTGTGTGTCTGTGTGTGTGTGTGTGTGTGTGTGT
>NW_019488794.1:0-487 GCF_002814215.2 Seriola lalandi dorsalis | reverse complement strand
CGGCCAAACAAGTGTATGTATTGTTGCCGGCGGTTACTCAGAATGGCAAGGCTTTGGCAACTTTGTGGGTTGCAAGGGCCCTTTGGAGAACTTCTACTGGGTATCTATGGTGATGGGAGTGAAAGAACATAGCACTTTTCTTCACAGGAGTGTGTGTGTGTGTGTGTGTGTGTGTGTGTGTGTATGTCTGTGTGTGTGTAGGAGGGGGTACTTTCCAAAGGCACAGAAACGCAGGTGTTGGTATCCTCCCTCGTGCTATTTCTTCTCTTTCTCTTTTGTTTTTGTTGTTTTGTTGCTTTTGTTAACTTTTCTCTTTGACTGCCTGAAAGGCTCATGTCTGAAGCCAGATTTGGGAAAAACACCACTTGCATTAAAACGCTCACGTGAAACCCATCGACAACGTTCGAGTCTGTGGAGTCGGCCATGAGTTAGACTTCCATAGATGTGGGGAAGGTTAGAGAGTTTATATCTGCTTCTCTTCATCTCC
>NW_019488793.1:0-487 GCF_002814215.2 Seriola lalandi dorsalis | reverse complement strand
TCCTTGACCTCCTCTAAGCCCCAGCGCACCCTCAACATGTGCAATCACATCACCCACCAGTGATTTATTCACCCAGGATGTATTTTATTGACATGTGTGACAAGGCCAGTGTCTCAACGGCTGGAGCTGCATTTTAGTCTCAGCTATCGAGCATCTTTGTTCTCGAGGGGGAAATCAATGACGGAACCAGTAGCATGTATTCCTGTAGACTTGTGTCCTCCTTTCCATAATATAATAATGATAAATTAACACACACATTTGGTTTTGGGGCAAGTAATTGCGATATTTCTCCACAAATGCTTTTCTTTGTTAAGTTTAGTCTGAAACAAGCAGCCATTTTTAGAGAATGTAAGTTTTACATGTGTTAAATATCTGATTAAATATTATTTAACAAGACTACAAATCCGGTACTGGCAGGTTTCAATATTCAGCGCTGAAAATGTCAGAAGTGAAAAAGGTGCGTGGGTTCGATTCTCAGCCTCGCTCC
>NW_019488792.1:0-487 GCF_002814215.2 Seriola lalandi dorsalis | reverse complement strand
AAGAGTTATCGTAGAACATATGATACATCAGCTGTTCTGAATCCATGTAACTAGAGTCAGTCTTGTGTACTTACCTTAGACAAAAACAATAATATACATTAGAATATAATAAAACAATTGTGTAACATTGGCACAACTCTAAACAAGCCACAATTCTTCCTGGATTATTCCTGAAGTTACACAACTAGACACATTATTTCTTCATAGAAATATCTGCAAAATACACAAATTATGTATATGGCTTAAGTGCTATGAATAATGTGTGTTGTTTTTGAATGTTCATAACTTTCGTATTGTGGTGTATTGTTTTTTTATTTGAAATAGTTACTTATCTGTTTTCTCCCGGGGGGGCATGGCTTCAGTTGGCCACTGATCACTGGGATAGTGGTTCTATCCGTGGCTCACTTTATCCCAGGTCGTGTCAGGAAAGGGACTTGTGTAAAAACCTGTGCCAAACCAAATATGCAGATGGTTATCTGCTGTGGCA
>NW_019488791.1:0-487 GCF_002814215.2 Seriola lalandi dorsalis | reverse complement strand
GTGTGTGTGTGTGTGTGTGTGTGTGTGTGTGAGCGTGTGTGTGTGTGTGTGTGTGTGTGTATTGATTCGTTTACAGCGTGTCAGTCGTGTCTCTCAGCCTCAGTGTTTGCAGCCGTTGGACAGTTGACCTGTTATAACACTGAGAACAGTTACAGTGACTTTATGGGGAAAGCTTTTGGGAAACTTTGAGGCCTTGATAGCGAGTTTGTGGCAAAGACTCATGGGAGTTGTAGTTGTTAGATACTAGTAAGAATGATTTGGGTTTTAATCTTTGATGAAATGACAAAAAGATGAAAGTTCAACAATTAGACCGTCGTTTATAAACTCCAGCATGTTTCCAAATGATTGAATAAATCCTCAACGAGGGGGCGGAGCTTTAGTCAATGCCAGGCAGTGATGTCAGTGTTTTGTTTACACCAACGTATTGACTCCAAACTCTATCACTTCCTCCTCTGTCTCCTCTTCCTCCTCCTCCTCCTCCCCCTGC
>NW_019488790.1:0-487 GCF_002814215.2 Seriola lalandi dorsalis | reverse complement strand
TTGCTGCTCTTTTAGGTGTGTTATAATGTTTGATTGTTATTTGCAATGATCTTGTTTATTAATATTATTGTGTACTACTGTAGGATTGCATTGAATGAGTAGCCAAATAATATGGAACAAGCTTTTAATTTAATGTGAACTTTATTTTATTATGTGATTCCCATATTTATATATAAATTGGAGATTGAGGATTCTGCTGAAGACATTTAATTTTGTTTACGTGAATATTTATTTGGTCATTTTCACTTTTTCTGCTGTGAAGGCATGCATTCTTTTGGTGTGCACATTTTATTTATTTCTAATACACATTTGTATGAATTTTAATGTACTTAAATACAAAAAAAATATATATTTTCTTTAAAAATTTATTTTCTGTTGATTTTTCTGTTGAAATGTGATTGCGTTGATGGTTTGTTTCTTTGTTCACATAGGACTGTGACTTATTATTTTCATAATGGATTCATCTTTTATGGTTGTTTGTTTGTTT
>NW_019488789.1:0-487 GCF_002814215.2 Seriola lalandi dorsalis | reverse complement strand
ACACACACACACACACACACACACACACACACACACACAGAAAGGATTACACTGAAACATGAGTTACCAGTTTACAAACTGAAAAATAACCCAGACAACATGTGTTTGCAGGGAATTCAGCAATTTATCAAAAGGATAATTTAACAGTGACATATATTTCATAGATATATATCAGATAATTATGGTGTGTCAAAACGTTTCAAACAGCCATAGCTGCTAAACTCTGACACGCAACAAAGTGGTGATTGTTCCAGGGAATATTCTGCAGCTAACAGTTGCTTCTCTTCACTCCGGCTCTTAGTAAGAATTTCTTTTCACATGGCCACGAGTCTCCGGGGGCCATAGGAACAGAGCAGGTTGTTAATGGACGTTGTCCATGCCTTTATCCCCGTACAGCTGTGAAAACCTACAGCAGCCTCACACACACACACACACACACACACATCTGGCAGCACCGGCGAGCGGCCGCTGCTGCGACGTCACGCGG
>NW_019488788.1:0-633 GCF_002814215.2 Seriola lalandi dorsalis | reverse complement strand
TGTCAGTACTGTCGTCTACAGACAATATTTCAATCCCAGTTTGCTCTTCATGAGGTCAAAACTTTACCCCAAAGTTTTCATTAACAGAGCGTCTGGCCTCCAGAACAGTCGGAAACAATTTGCCAGCTAACTGACGGGTCAATCAACAGAAAATGAAATTAATCAGCAGCTATTTTGAGGATAGATGAATCATTCGAGTCATCTCCAGGCTGTTGATGTGAAGATGTCATTTGTGCCATTTCGGACATTTCAAAGACCAAACAATTAATCCTGAAAATACCGTGCAGGTTAATCAATATGGAAATAACTGTTAGCTGTGGTTGGAAAGAAGCTCAGGATGTAAATCATAGTGCGATTTCTCTTGTGAGTCAAGAAATGAAACGTGTGATCTGTCAGATGTCTCTGGCCTCAGGCCGAGGCCACACACACACACACACACACACACACACACACACACACACACACACACACACACACACACACACACAGTAATTCATTATGCACTTCACAGTCACTTAGATAAATACACTAATGCAATCCAGTACAGTACTGTGTTGTACAGAACTATATTACAGTAAATACATAAATGACATATCTATCTATCTATCTATCTATCTATCTATCTATCTATCT
>NW_019488787.1:0-487 GCF_002814215.2 Seriola lalandi dorsalis | reverse complement strand
AACTATTTGATAAGATATTTGATAGATTTATTGTTAGAAAATAGTCATAAGCGGTAGCCCTAGTTCTTTGCGCGTGTGTACATGTCTTTCTATAATTGTGAGGACAAATTTAGTTAAAAACTATTATTGTGAGGCTATTTTGGCCAGTCCTGACAACTTCAGAGAGCTTTTTGAAGGTTAAGCTTAGGTAGTTTCTAACACCACTCACACACATACATTGACATACACACAAACCATGTCCACCTTTGGATATTCACTGTATAAGTGTCTCAAAGTGGTAACACACGTTTTTTGGAGGCTCTATGGTAGACAGCTCTGCTGCCACACAACAATACACACATGCACATTGGCAGAAATACACAAGTGCACAAGTGCAGTCGCTGCCAAAACTTTCACACAACTGATTGCGATTGGCTAATTAGCCTGATTAACTCAGGGCATTTTTTACTGTTGTCCATGTTCTTCTGTTCTAGCAGGAGAAGTCACA
>NW_019488786.1:0-487 GCF_002814215.2 Seriola lalandi dorsalis | reverse complement strand
ATGTGAGTGTGTTTTCATCTGATTTCTGAAGCCGGATGTGTGCTAAAACGAGTGTGACATAATATTTCTCAAACAGTGCGGCTCTTCACCAGCAGGTTTAATCTAATCCATGACTCATCATATGAGCATAAGTCTGCTGTTTTCCCCAAATATCCACCATGGCTTTCCTCACGATCCTCACTTTATTAAGCACTTCAGAAAGCTTTAAATGCTCCGTAAAGAAAGAATTCAGCCGCTTTTAACTTTTGCTTGTCAAAAGGAGAAAAACCTTCACTTTCCCGCACATCCATGTCTCTTTGTTATTTGTCCACAGCACAATGCACCAGGGTCTGGTAGGTTTCAGCCCTGCTTAAGGCATTAGCTCGGAGGGATTATCCCACCAGCCAAACGCTCGGCCACCAGCAGCACGCATCCTCTCATACAATCTCTCTGGTGGACACGTGTCTGATATCTGCCCCGCTTTACTACCTCTGATCAGACTCGCCCT
>NW_019488785.1:0-487 GCF_002814215.2 Seriola lalandi dorsalis | reverse complement strand
AGAAGTGTGGTCATAAGGGGAAATATACTTGTGAAATAAAACACATAATAGTACAATAAAGCATATAATAGGATATACCGTAATACTGTCACCCTGACATTTGCTAAACCAAAAATCCTTAGATTAAAAGCAATGTGACATGAGTAATATCAACAGTGAGATGCCTGAAATAACCCATCTGACCTCAAACAATCTGATCTCGCCCACATGCACATATACTGTCATTCTTCTTCAGTTGGCACTTACCTCAGTCTGGCGTGCTGTGTGGCTCTGTCTGAGCCGTCAGTCTGAGATCTGTCCCGCAGAGCTGTGAGACTGGATACGCGTTTCTTCGAGGACGGCAGAGGCTCCTTTTCATATCCATGAGACAGACGTCGTTTACGGCTCAACCTGAGTGAAAACAACGGACTGACTTGACGAAGAGCTGCGGCTGAATACTGTATATTTCACAGATCACCAATGGCCACATCACTGATACACCGCTGGG
>NW_019488784.1:0-487 GCF_002814215.2 Seriola lalandi dorsalis | reverse complement strand
ACACACACACACACACACACACACACACACACACACACACATATATATTTTTTGTCTTACTATTGTCCCATCAATCAAATAATGGCCCTTGCTCTAACCCTAAAACCAAGTTTAACAGCATTTTGGTCCCCACATCGCTGTCGGACCCCACAAGTACAGTGGGCCCTTGGTTTTTAAACTGAACAAATATAGTAAAACAACGCCACACACACACACATACACACACACAATGAGAAACTGAGATGATGTTTGCTGCCGACTGAACTCAAACACAAAACTCAAACTTTCTTGTGCATCCACACAAAATAAGATTTCAGACTAAATAAACTTTAGTTTGACTGTTTTCCTCATTAGTAAACAATGAGGAGTAGTAAACTGTTGTTTACTAATGAGGAAAACAGTCAGAGGCTATAAAGCTGCTGCAGATGACTGTACACCCAGTTCTCTCTCTGCTGGATCTCATAGATCCGATTTTTTCAGGCGTCCA
>NW_019488783.1:0-545 GCF_002814215.2 Seriola lalandi dorsalis | reverse complement strand
TACAGCGCAACTCACAGTAGGCCGGTCTTAACACTCTGCTCATGACTGGGTTGATGTCGAAATATAGCAATATTTAATCATCAAACCTAATTCGTAGATGTAGCATCATTAGCTGTATAGCCATAGTGTATAGCCATAACATATTCTCTCCCACCATCATCACACTGCTCATTTCATTATTATTTTCATCTTTATGATTATTACACCTTGCATTTACTCTGTAGATAGTAGTTTAGTTAATAAACTCCTTTATTCACACCCAGTTGTTGTCCTGGAGATCCATTGAATCGAGAAGTCGTGGCTTCTGATATGAGATTGATAAATTTGGCAATGAAGTAATTCATTGTTGTCCTCCCAGAGGACTGGTGCCTCATATCAATGAGAGTAAATTCTAAAATATGGCGTTAACGCTACAACGTATTTAATTTTTCATCAGCTAATGAAGATAGCCTTGTGACAGTGCATTTCTCAGCTAATTCAAGGGGGTTGTGAATGGTTTATTTATGTTAAAGGTCCTATATTTTACACTTTTATAGTGTTTTATT
>NW_019488782.1:0-510 GCF_002814215.2 Seriola lalandi dorsalis | reverse complement strand
AGGCATAAAAATGTCAAGAAAACGTCATAGTATAGTGAGGCATAAAATGTGAAAAAAATGTCATAGTATTGTAAGGCATAAAAATGTCAAAAAACATCATAGCATAGTAAGGCATAAAAACGTTATAGTATAGTAAGGCATAAAATGTCAAAAAACGTCATAGTATAGTAAGGCATAAAAACGTAAAAAAACCATATACCATAGGAAGGCATAAAAACGTCATAGTATAGTAAGGCATAAAAATGTCAAAAAATGACATAGTATAGGAACGCATAAAATGTCAAAAAACGTCATAGTATAATAAGGCATAAAAATGTCATAGTATAGTAAGGCAGAAAAAGTCAAAAAACGTCATAGTATAGTAAGGCATAAAAACGTCATAGTATAGTAAGGCATAAAATGTCAAAAAACGTCATAGTATAATAAGGCATAAAAATGTCAAAAAACCATATACTATAGGAAGGCATAAAAACGGCATAGTATAGTGAAGCATAAAATGTCAAAAAACGT
>NW_019488781.1:0-488 GCF_002814215.2 Seriola lalandi dorsalis | reverse complement strand
TTGGGTTTGGCTCACCTCCACCCTGACGTCTTTGCGGTGCCTCCGAGGTAAAGTGGAATTCAGAGTTTTTATGCAACTGTTCACCTTCTGTCAGGAGAGTGTTTAGATCTGCAGCAGCTCAGGCGTCACCTCCACAAATCCAGAACTTACAACCTGCTGAACACCCACTGACTGTCACAAGAGGAAAGTCTGTGTGAAGTGGAAACTTTGTGTGAATCCTGGTTTAATCAGTCTTTTGTTTTCTCTCCTCTCAGGCTCGATATTCTGCACGATGTTGAAATATGGCAGAGAAATTACAAGAGAATCGTAAGTTATAGATTTACTGTGAGATGTTTGTCCTGTGCGTCTTCAGGTGGCTCCATGTTGTAACTTGTTTTGTTGTGAGATGATCTGTGGACATCTTCAACTCTAACCTGATGTGCATAACTTTAAAGCTTTTATTTTTTAATAGAATAGTCACTGAGTTGACTAAAACTACGCATCATGGC
>NW_019488780.1:0-488 GCF_002814215.2 Seriola lalandi dorsalis | reverse complement strand
ATGCACACACACACACACACACACACACACACACACATGCACACACACACACACACACACACACAGAGTTCTGCTTCCTGGTCTGAACCCAACAGGTCGAGACTAAAGTCTTGGGTTTCAGGTCTGTTTTAGGTCAGGTAGCAGAACAAACACATTTTGTTGCATAAAGCTTCACAGTCTTGGGAAGGTTCAGATTTTTCAAATTTAATGTATTAATAAATTTTTTATTTGCATCCAATCTGAGAGAGTTCATGTTGGACGGTTCTGCAGAACCCTGTGGATTTTTGTTTTGTTATGTTTTTTAACGTCTAATGTTTTGAGAATAACGTCTCTCTTGAGTGTCTGTGGTTAAAGTACGGTTAAGGTTAGGAAACCAACTACTTGTGCTAAACATGGTATTGGATATAAATCGTGCGCTGCCAAATTGATCATCGAGAACAGAATTTAGGGAAACTGGACCTGTGTGTAACGTTTCAAGCAGACAGCAA
>NW_019488779.1:0-587 GCF_002814215.2 Seriola lalandi dorsalis | reverse complement strand
TGATAATCTGTGTGTGTTTTGTGACGTGCAGGTTTCAGCCAGAGGGCATGTGTACGGACCTGAGGAAATTTATCGACGGCCCCAGCAGCTACCTATCGTTACCTGAAGAGCTGAAGTCGGCCATAGACGCCATCACTTATATCGCAGAGGCTCTGCAGGCTGAGAAGGACTATGAAGCTGTAAGTCTGTCCATTATTTTTCGTCTCCATATCCCTCAGCTCTCTTCTTTCTCTTGCACTGATTTTGTTTTGATTTTCTCCTTCCTTCCTTCCTTCCTTCCTTCCTTCCATCCATCCATCTTTGCATCACCATCTCTACCATCTATCCCCTCCCTTCTCCCCATCGTCCTCCTTATCCTGCTCACCTCGTCCAGCTGAGAGAGGACTGGCAGTACGTGGCTATGGTCGTGGACCGCATGTTCCTCTGGATCTTCGTCGTCTTCACCACCGTGGGAACCTTGGCCATCTTCGCCGATGCCAGCTTCAACCACACTCCCACCGACCCCTTCAAGTCCCCCTGAGGCGTTGGAACTTTTGCGTTTCTTGAACCGTCTTCTTCCTGATGTACCACCTTTTTTTTTTTTTTTA
>NW_019488778.1:0-488 GCF_002814215.2 Seriola lalandi dorsalis | reverse complement strand
TTTTAAAAGCTTTTTTTTTTTTTTTTTGTCTCCCAGTTAAATTACACACATCACATTACTACGGTGGTTATATTTAGCCTGGATTGACAGGTGGATCAGTGAGGCACATACAGTAAATTCAGGTTACTAAGGTGCAAAGCTCATTAAACTGAAATGGCTGCAGTGCAGAAAAAATCATTTGCATATGCTGCACAGAACAGAGCTGCAGGAGACGAGCCCGGACACTATCAGAGGCAGAGGATGCTTTGCTTATTAGATACACAACAGACAGTCACAGAGACACAACACACATACAATTGCTCAGCTCCCATGCTGCTCTCTATACTGTAGAACTGACTTGATGTTTTACCAAAGGGTCCCAGGTAATTGCCATTACATTTCAGCAATTGTCAAAGATTTGTCGAAGGGTTGTCAACTTGGGTTCTATTTTCATGGCTCCCGGCATCAGTTCTATTGGTCATGATAACACTGTACTTACAAAAGGTACA
>NW_019488777.1:0-488 GCF_002814215.2 Seriola lalandi dorsalis | reverse complement strand
TCCAGCGGAGTGGAGACCCTCAGGACACACCGTTCAGCTGCAGGGTGGGAGAGATCATGGTGAGACGATGAGAGCTGGTTGTGTTCAATAATGTGTTCTGTAAAATACTTTATGGCTCGGTATAACTAATTTGAGGGAATACTTTAAGCTGTTTTTATATCAGACATCATAGTGCTGTTCAGGAGTCTGTTCGTACACCTAAAGAGATACTTCCATTTTAACAGCAATTTCAGCTTCTCTCAGTGTTTGTTTTTCTACTGCCACTTTCATCTGCAACTATTTCAGCTACCACAAAAAATTTCCAACTGCAGATTTTCAGCACTAAGGTTCCTATATATTCCTCATGAACCTTAACCTCCTCTAGTAAAGGTTCCTGAAACTTCCTCTCTCTCTAATCATCCTTGTCTGTCTACCTCTGTCTCTCTCTACAAGCTGCTGGATGTAGCCAGTCTGCAGGTTCCCCCCGAGCCACTTCAGGGCTTGTGCAT
>NW_019488776.1:0-488 GCF_002814215.2 Seriola lalandi dorsalis | reverse complement strand
AGGAGATCCTTTGTTCCCACTGCCATCAGGCTGTAGAACACCTCAGCCAAAGGAAGTGGACTAATGTAATTATTATTGTTTATCTATTACTAACTGTTTTTATCGTTATTATCAACGATGAGCTAATGGACACATGAATTTCCCCTAGGGGATAAATAAAGTGCCTGCCTGCATATTTGGGAGTCTTGTGCAGGGGTCCTGTATCAGAATATAGTGTGAATATGCCATGACAACCCAGCATACACATGATGGAAAATATGTCCAAATATGTCAGCCTATGGGGACTTCTGGGGCCAGGTGCATAAAACTATGTGTATGCACAAAACCAGAAACATTCACGCACATTATTTTAATGTTATGAACATGTGAGTTCGCTGGTTCCACTTTATAAATATTTTGTATTTTCACTGTAACTTGGATCACTTTGGAAAACTGTGTGTTCACATGGTCAAAGGAGTGTGTGAGGTGACATATTCTGTGTTTATAAA
>NW_019488774.1:0-570 GCF_002814215.2 Seriola lalandi dorsalis | reverse complement strand
TGTTTTCATTGCTGTTGGTGGTGGTTACACAAGTAACCTTAGCTCCAAGCTCTACAAACCTCCATCAGGTGTTTAACCTGTTCAGTTACTAAAAGTACATCCTCCTCTGTCAGCCAATCATAACAGGGGAGGCAACGGGTGAAACACATCAGGGTGGGGCACATGATCACAGGAGCAGGGAAAACAAAGACAGGAAGTAAAATAACCAACAGATTCATAAGGAAGAAATTTCAAAATAAAACAGGAAATATGGTTGTGACAAAATTGGGAATTAGTGTTGTTGAAATTTACATTCACTATATATACAGCATATATATGTATACATATATATATATATATATATACATATATATATATGTATATACACATATATATATATATATATGTGTGTATATATATATATATACACATATATATATATATACACATATATATATATATACACACATATATATGTATATATATATGTGTATATACATATATACATATATATACATATATATATATATATGTATATATACATATATATATATATACATATATATATATATATGTATATATACATATATA
>NW_019488773.1:0-488 GCF_002814215.2 Seriola lalandi dorsalis | reverse complement strand
TTTTTTTTTTTTTGGAAGATTTGAGTTGGAGTTGTTTGTGTGGGAGAAAATTAAGCAAACCTAGTTTGACTTTGTTTCGACCTTTTTATGTTCTTTTGAACTATTTCGGAACCCCTTGCGCTCTGGGAATACAAGCCCTATTATGAGCAGTAGTTCTCTGTCTAATCGTGTACATAAACTTTGAGATTTACATTGGTTTTTTGGAAGGTGCAAACAAACCGCATCACAAAAGGCTTGTTTGTGCCGATCTATATCCCAACTCCATGACCGCAGTTTTTCCCTGACCTGAATCAAGTAGTTTTAGTTGCCTAAATGAACCAAACCTCAGCCATAGAGGAGGTGTATCAGAAAATGTAATCAGTTGCACAATAGGTTTTTGAAGGCACCAATATACGCTGTCATACTGCTGGTTAGGAGCATCAGATAAGAAAATATGTGTAAATGACAGCATCTTATCAAAATGTGTGTATCATTGCAGTAACACAGTT
>NW_019488772.1:0-488 GCF_002814215.2 Seriola lalandi dorsalis | reverse complement strand
CTCTCTCTCTCTCTCTCTCTCTCTTATGTTGCAGTGAGTTGAGCTCTCAGGGCCACCATATTTTTGTGTCATCTGGACAATACCTAAACTTATCGAGCAAAAGTTAAGCAACGTAATAGGAGCTTTATCTCACATCAACCCACAAGAGAACAGGCAGACGACACGATCGACGGGATCAACAGTGGCGTCAACAGAGAAAGTCCGCTGACAGACTGCCATGCACTGAACAGCAGAGAGAACCCGGCTACCCATTAACTACACGTTGTTTCCAGGGAAACCACCACCGACTCTCTTGTGAAGAAATTTCTCGACGGGTTCCAACCAAGTAAATCTCCAGCCAAGGCACAACTCTACTCTTCTGCTCGTGACTGGATTGATGTCGAGAAAAATAATTTATCTTCTAATCAACTAATTTCATTGTGGACATCTCAGTATAATTGTTAGTATCGCAGTAAATTAAAAAGCCAAAACATATGCTCCGCCCAAAA
>NW_019488771.1:0-541 GCF_002814215.2 Seriola lalandi dorsalis | reverse complement strand
ACTCATTCACTGACACACATTTTGCGGGGAGGCACTGGTTCTAATAATATGCACACACACACACACACACACACACACACACACACACACACACACACACACACACGCTCCTCAAACATACACAAACGTAAGACATGCACACACGCTCTCTCCCCTAAACTGAAGGCCGATGTGGCTTGTCCAGTGTGTGCTTGTATGCGTAATCCACAGGATGGCCTCCCAGGGGGCGCTATTAAGACTGATTGAGGAGGGTTTTTGTTATCTTTGTGTCTGTCTGTCTCTGTCTGTCCATCCTCACCTCCTCTGGCTCTGTTGCTTTGACTATAAAACCACTTCCAAGATGGCGTGTTTTATAAAATGATTTTTGAGACTCTACTCTTTCCAGGAAGTATCTCTGTTTGTTTGGGAGGGGGTGAGCCAATCAAAACCTCCCTTCAAGTAATTCTACATTTTCTTCTGAGTTGAGTTCTGACATTTAATGGTTTGATTTGAAGAGGAAGCATAATTATGGCTTTCAAAAAAAAAAAAAGACATTTTGGGG
>NW_019488770.1:0-488 GCF_002814215.2 Seriola lalandi dorsalis | reverse complement strand
AAAACAAAAAAAAAACACAAATCTTTATCCCTCAGAATATTATTGTAGAAGTTTATAAAAATATTATTTCACAACAACAGAAAAATGGAGGGAATAAAACTATTGTAGTTTATTTTTACGTGAAGTGATTATTTCTCGACCGGTTTTTGTTTGGAAATCAACAAAAACTTCACTGAAACACTTTCCTCTGTCTCATTATTCTGCTTTTATCTCCCTGGTCTAAAGAATCGGACGCAGACTGAACACAGTTAATCAAACTAATTAAACCTTTGGTGTGTCTCTGTGACATCGTATTGACTGATTTGAATCGACTTAAAGAGCCCGGTTTCCTGCTTTCTTGTGTTATTGTTGTATCTGTGAAGCACCGGTCCGATCAGCTGACTCAGTACAGACCCAGTTACCTTCTTCTTCTCTGCAGTGTTTCTGGTTTTCCTGAAGCTTGTAACACTGAGAAAAAACATCTAGATTCTGATTTGATTTTAAATGTT
>NW_019488769.1:0-488 GCF_002814215.2 Seriola lalandi dorsalis | reverse complement strand
ACACACACACACACACACACAAACGCATACACACACACAAAAACACAAACACACACACACACACACTGCTGCTGAGTATGAGGCCGAGACACATGTCCATGTTCTATTTATGGTTTAATGTAATTTTGTCAGAACAGCAAGAACAAACTGAATTTTAGTGTTTACTTGAGGTAAAAAAGATCTAGGACTGGAAAAAAAAGAAAAAGAACTAAATGGGTTTTAGGATTTTGTCCTAACCGTAGCAAAGTTAGAGTGTTGACAGTGTTTTATGGTGTGTGAGAGCAAAGGTGTTTAACACACTCAACACACACATACACACATACACACACACACACACACACACAAAGAATTATCACATCAGCAGTCCCAGCTGAGTCACTTACTGATGTCCGTCGTTCATTATGTCTCTCTCACCCATTAATCTTTAAATGGACCTCACCTCACCTCTCTAATAAGGCCACAAAGACTTCAGTGTGAGTGTGTGTGTG
>NW_019488768.1:0-592 GCF_002814215.2 Seriola lalandi dorsalis | reverse complement strand
CCAACACCCGCCGCTCTTCTTAACACATTCCACCAGATAAAAAACTTCCAGGCACTTGTTGAAAGTGTGCAGAGGTCCAGTGTAGATCACACACACACACACACACACACACAGAGACACACACAGTCACAGAGACACACACACACACACACACACACAGAGACACACACACACACAGAGACACAGAGACACACACACACACAGAGACACACACACACACTCTTTCACATTGTGGCATTTGTTTGTGTTGTTGTTGTCAGGGTGACATCAGAGCACTTCCTGTTTACGTGTCACTGAGTGTATTTTCTATTCAGGTGATAAAACTGATGAGAAACTGGAAACATAGAATGAGAAGATGTTCTGTTGCTGAACCTTCAGGCGTCTTGTTTCTCCATCAGATGCAGATGTTGCCGACGTGATTTTAAACACAGATTCCAGCGGACGTGTTCGTGGGGAGAAAGTTTGAGCAGAGCTGAACTTTTAAGTCTGTGAAGTTGAGCAAAGTTTGTCCAGCTAACTTAGTCTGTAATTAAAGGAGCCATTTGTAAGTTTTGCTATCGCTACATAGCTAACGTTAGCATTAGCAGTTGTA
>NW_019488767.1:0-488 GCF_002814215.2 Seriola lalandi dorsalis | reverse complement strand
CAATCAATCAATCAATCAATCAATCAATCAATCAATCAATCAATCAATCAATCAATCAATCAATCAATCAATCGTATTTCTGCCGTGAACAGACGGACAAATCTGTGAAATCACCTGCAAAAGTGTTTAATTAGAACCTGCACACTCTTCGGTCAGTATTTCCTGAATTGATTATATACAGTTGGGTTGTTACTGTTAACTGCAACGTTGAAAGGAAAAAGACACCTGTTTGCGTCACTGGATCAATCACTTCCAAATAAATCAGCTTGGTGTGAGCTGTGATGGTCCCTTACGGGAGATATAAAATGCACAAATCAAAATTTAAAAAAAGTGAAAAATACATGTATACATTGTTACAGTATATGTTTTTCCTTTTATGTATTTATTTAGTGTGTTATTTAAATGAAAAACGTGTATTAAAAGGGCAATTACTTTAGTGTCACAAAATACATTGCAGAATTTATCCAACCTGTAGGTAAAAGCTGCTA
>NW_019488766.1:0-488 GCF_002814215.2 Seriola lalandi dorsalis | reverse complement strand
ATAGATAGATAGATAGATAGATAGATAGATAGATAGATAGATAGATAGATAGATAGATAGATAGATAGATTGTGAGTAAGGTCTTCATATGTGTAAATTCTCATTTGTTAAGAAACCTTTACGCCACATAACTTACCATAAAACCATATATTGATGTCTTTATATGTAATTTACTGAGCTTTACAGGTGCTGGTAGGCTTCCCTCTGCTTCCAGTCTTCATGCTACATTAGGCTAATTGACTCTCTCTTTTCTTGCTGAGAGTGAGATGATAAAATCAATACTACCCTCATGCCTGTGACTATGAAGCTATACATCTAGCAGCTGGTTAGCTAATTAGCTTAGCGCATAGACTAGAAACCGCTTCACCCAAATGAAATATAGACCATCAGTGTAGCAAAAGTTCACTAAACCTCTTTGTAATCCCTACAAAAACTGAAATGTGTCATTTCAACACTTAGATTTAGGCAGATCTAACTGGCTGCTGGCT
>NW_019488764.1:0-488 GCF_002814215.2 Seriola lalandi dorsalis | reverse complement strand
ATTTAGGACCATGATCTTGTCTCGAAAGAGCTGAAGGTGTCAAAATGTTTTTGGGTCTTATTCATAGTAAACTCCCACTTTACACAGGCTCTGAACACTTCAAGAAGATCTTTGATCAAACCCTTATTTTTACTTTGTTTGATGGTAACTGTTATTTTGTAGTGAGGATATTATTTAGTTATGCCAAGCTTTTGGAAATTTGTCTGATTTGAGATTTAATACATAGACATAACCTCTTTGCGTGATAGCTATCTAATTCCTTTGTTGGTACTGGTCCCTTTGTTAGGTGTGGAATTAGATGGTTTGTGAAGCAGCCTGAAGGTGTAATAGCTTTAACTGTTAATTCATCCCTGTGAACTGTGACATGCTCTGTTGGAAAGGAGACACCGTGTTCTTGTCCACAGTTGTTCGTAACATGTACAAACATAGATGATCTCATGTATTACGTTTCTAGTGAAACTGATTAAATAAAAGAATTGTCCTTTGGC
>NW_019488763.1:0-488 GCF_002814215.2 Seriola lalandi dorsalis | reverse complement strand
TTTTTTTTTTTCCTTTATCCCTGAAGCCAAAAATAAGTAAAACCACAAGAGGAATATAAAAAGAACAATAACCAAAGTAAATTAACAAGAGGACTTTTTTCTTTCAACATGCAGCAAGCGTGAGGGGGATGGAGAGAGTGGTAGTGCTGTCTGTACATTTGGCAGCATAAACAGGGTCAAAAACTCGACTCCACGGGGAAGCTACTGGCCCTGACACCACAGCCTCCATGCTACATTTAGCAGGCTGACACACACGCTAAGCGACATGGCTGGATGATCTGTATTCACAAGAAGTAAACCTAGGCTCACTAGGTGACACCTTAACATGAGGGGCAGCAAGAAAACATGCGTCAGAATAAATAAATAAACAAACCACTCAACCATCTCTCTCTGTGGAGTTTGCCTCAGCATAACTTTCACACATATTGCTTCAAAAGGATGTGCATATACTACGCTAGAATCTTTTTTTTTTTTTTTTTTTTTTTAAA
>NW_019488762.1:0-488 GCF_002814215.2 Seriola lalandi dorsalis | reverse complement strand
TAAAGTAAAAGTCACAAGGGCATATTGTTGCAGGTAGATTTAAAAAGTTCTTTATAAATCAAGAATGTCACGGTCAAGAATAAACTTTTAATCACATCTTTTAATCCAACATAGATGGGAAAGCTCAAAAACATCAAAAGAATTTTAATATATATATATATAGACATATAGACATCCATGCTGATGAAGATTATATGATATGATCGAAAGCTCCAAAACAGCTACTAAATGGATGTTGTGTTGTGATTGCTTTCTCAGGTATCTTAAAAACCTGGTTGGTCCAGCTCCTTTTCAATTTCATTCCTGGCATTTTTTATTCGATAAATATATTAAAATATTGTCAATAAACAAATCACGTGTAATAATAAAATAAGAATAAATAAACAAATCTGTAATAAATATCTAAATAGATCCAAAGCAATAACATAGAGATATTTCTGAAATGGTAAATACGAGACTTTTTACGCTCATGGCACGATGCCTTTTCC
>NW_019488761.1:0-543 GCF_002814215.2 Seriola lalandi dorsalis | reverse complement strand
CAGTCCTCGCTGCAGTTGGCCCCGGTTCGAATCCCGCATCGGACGGCCTTTCACTGCATGTCATTCCCCCTCTCTCTGCCTCCCCGTTTCCTGTCACTCTCCACTGTGCTGTCCATTAAAGGCATAAAAAAAAGCCCAAAAAATATACTTTAAAAAAAAAAAAAATACTGAAAGTCTGTTTGATTAGTTCAGATCTACAGAGTTCTATCACAGAAAGATCCAATAAAGGGAGAAAAACTACAACAATTAACATACATCTGGTGTTGTATTTAATGCTGCACTGTCCAGTCTGAATTCTAATCTTACAGAGGAAAGTGACAAAAAGAAGCACAGTTTAATGTGCCTGTTGTTCTATTTCATGTATTGTTCTCCTCTGTTTACATATGTGATGGTGTGTCCAGATGCGTTCTTGTCCAGTCCGAGTCAAATGTCTGGGGCCGATTTTTTCCCCCAACATCATCCTTGTTCCCTCCCTTATTAGTATGTATAATTTTATAGATAAAGTGGTGATTCCTTAGATTTTGCAAAGCTGTTTTTTAAACA
>NW_019488760.1:0-551 GCF_002814215.2 Seriola lalandi dorsalis | reverse complement strand
CACACACACACACACACAAACACACAATCTAAATCAAACCAGATTGCGATTGATACATGTGTTTATATAATTCCTGTGTAAATGGAGCGAGTAAGAATTTCATAATTTCTAGTAGCTGGAGGACGGAGTGAATCACTGAAGAAAGATTTTTATCTGCAGAGTGAATTCAGAGTTTCACCTTATCAAAACTCTGAGATTTCAGCAAGCCAGTGTGTGTGTGTGTTTACCATCCACACTGAGGTCTGCAGCACCCCGACAGGAGAGAGGGCTGACCTTTAACCTTTCACCTCCAGGGGTCAGTCAGAGTCGGCCGTTAATATCTAATCACTCTCTGACTCAGAAACATCAGTCTATGTTTGTCAGCGTCGTCTCATCAGAGCTTTACTTCAATTCACAGGAAAGATAACTGCACCTCCTCTCCTTCACCTCCTCTCTCCTTCATCTCCTCTCTCCTTCACCTCCTCTCTCCTTCACCTCCTCTCTCCTTCATCTCCTCTCCTTCACCTCCACTCTCCTTCACCTCCTCTCTCCTTCATCTCCTCTCTCCTTCA
>NW_019488759.1:0-488 GCF_002814215.2 Seriola lalandi dorsalis | reverse complement strand
CATTTAAGCTGCACAGCACATAGTTTTATTTCATTTATTTTATTGTAAACTCACATTTCTCTATAATGAATTCACATTTTCAAAACTCTTCCCATCCACAACACATCATGCACGTGTCAGGGTCAGCTGTTGTACCAGAATACCGACAACATTTGTCTCCCAACAAGAAAACTTGGAGCACACTGACCTAAAGAACAACAGGATAGGACATTAAAATATATTGTCTTTCATATATGTTTTATTCATTTATTTATGAGTTCATAACCAAGATCCCACTACAACAAAAATGTCTGTTCTTTTTTGAAGGGATTTTGCTACCTTACACTATTTGTCAGAGAAATAAATCAGAAATGCTGCAATATAATTCAGCAATTCAGTAAGCAACCCAGGACCATACATATACACTATACATACATGTACAGTATGAAATCAAGCCTGTCAACCCACAAGTTCTCATCCACATCACACTTTATGTCCTCTCAGAAAAT
>NW_019488758.1:0-488 GCF_002814215.2 Seriola lalandi dorsalis | reverse complement strand
ACTTCCCTTCAACAAATCACACGGGGTGAATGAATTAAGTAGTTTTGTGCCACATGATAATCTTGCATCTTGTCTGTGTTGCAGTATGAGCTGTAAGACATGCGTCGTCGTAGGGAACGGAGGAATCCTCGCCAACAAGTCTCTGGGACACAGGATTGATCAGTTTGATGTTGTGGTCAGGTATGTTATAACTCAGGAGCACCAAACTGCCGTGTGCTCTAAGGAAAAAGCACATACAAAAGTGGAAGCACAAATATTAAAGTTCCTCTCAGACATGTTTTAAACTGTGTAAAAATCCTCTGCTATGATTCATATTTTAATCATCTACCGTTACTTCCTGATTGAGAAACCTGGATCAATCCTTGTGCCTCACCCACCACCTGCCTGCTCCAGGTGGACAGTTGAAAGAGCAGACAGTATCAAGATGGTTAGAGGAGGAAACATCAGAGTCTCAGCCACATGTTTGAGCCTCAGTCAGACCCAGACTC
>NW_019488756.1:0-488 GCF_002814215.2 Seriola lalandi dorsalis | reverse complement strand
TTTAACTACTGTTATTGACTGTTTAACGGACTGTTTAACTATTGTTATTGACTGTTTAACTGACTGTTTAACTACTGTTAATGACTGTTTAACTGACTGTTAACTGACTGTTTAACGGACTGTTAATGACTGTTTAACTGACTGTTATTGAATGTTTAACTGACTGTTTAACTGACTGTTTAACTTACGGTTATTGAATGTTTAACTGACTGTTTAACTGACTGTTTAACTTACTGTTTAACTGACTGTTTAACTTACTGTTATTGACTGTTTAACTGACTTTTTAACTGACTGTTTAACTGACTGTTTAACTACTGTTATTGACTGTTTAACTGACTGTTTAACTTACTGTTATTGAATGTTTAACTACTGTTTAACTGACTGTTTAACTGACTGTTATTGACTGTTTAACGGACTGTTTAACTGACTGTTTGACTACTGTTATTGACTGTTTAACTGACTGTTAACTGACTGTTTAACTGACTGTT
>NW_019488755.1:0-488 GCF_002814215.2 Seriola lalandi dorsalis | reverse complement strand
CCAAAGGTCAGTGTGACCTCACAAAACACTTTTTAGCCATAACAAGACTTCACAGCGGTTGGTCGGAGGGACACGACCACGAGGAGGCGACGATTCTTATATCTGTCAATAAACCCAGATTTAAATCTCATACCTCCAGGTGATTCCGGCGTTCGGCGACCATCCGCTCGTCTCTGTTTCCAAACAGCTTCTTGGGAGGGAACTCCAGAGCTGCCAGCTGAGACAGAGACATCACATGCCTTAGTGACACGTCCGTCCAGGTGAAGTCTAACAGTAAACAGGTGAATCACATGATCTCACCTCTGGATATTTCAGTTTGAGGCTCTTGTGCATTTCCCGGAAGCGACTGTAACGTCTGAACACAGTCCAGGTCTCGTCCATCACAGTGATCTGATGCAGGAGAGAGGGGTTTGTAACACACACACACACACACACACACACACATTAATGACTTATTATTTTATTATTATTCCATCTCATTTTACATG
>NW_019488754.1:0-488 GCF_002814215.2 Seriola lalandi dorsalis | reverse complement strand
AGTCTGACAACAGATGGATTTTTAAAAAAAAAAGAAAAAAAAAAAAGGGCATAACTGAAGCCAAGCCCAAGATATCCAGCCTTTAACAGAGACGTAATGTGGGTCAAACTCCAAAAACACTGGAAACTGGATTTCCCATAGTGCAATTCAGTAGCATCTCTTGCAAACAACCACGTCAAACTTCACATCTACCGCTTTTAAAGCAGGCTTTCTGTTATAAACGTGTCATCTCCAAAACCAAACTGAGATTATGCAGATGACATCACTATGACATCATCATGATTATTTTCTCAGACCTGACAGAAAGGACATCTACGACTGTTTTTACAAGTTGAATCGCACTGCTCTTGTAAACTGAAACTGGTGGAGTGGCTCTTTAAAGAACCAGTGGTGTTGCATGTTTTACAATAAAACACATATATTATACTTTATAATTGAGAATTTTCCATTGCATACCCAAAGTTTTTAATTTTCTCTTTATTTATTAA
>NW_019488753.1:0-488 GCF_002814215.2 Seriola lalandi dorsalis | reverse complement strand
TCAACTTTCACCAGATATAATTCACAGCTTTACTGCTGTCAGAGAGAGGATGATGTTGTTTGAAGCGGAAGTTGTGATGCAACTTCAGTGTTGCAGATACAAAGGGCTTAAGAAATAAAAATTCAAAAGACAATTTATCATTGAAGTGCACTGGGAGGAGAAAATATAATAAAACAATTCAGTACATGTGGTGTTACTGGAATCAAACACCTTATCTAATCAGGGAGAGACAGTGACTCAAATGTTGTTATATAAGCTGAGATAAGCATCTGTTAACAACCTGAATCTGTCAGGAAAAAAATGAACAGAATGAAAGTTGGTGTTAGTGTCTTTTTGAAACACACCTGGACTCACTAACACTGGGTCCCCTCTTACAACTACTGCCATCTCATATTACATCCTCTGGCCAGGGATGGGATACAGATACACACACACACACACACACACACACACACACACACACACACACACACACACACACACACACA
>NW_019488752.1:0-488 GCF_002814215.2 Seriola lalandi dorsalis | reverse complement strand
TCCCCCAGTGAAATAAGCAGAGTGACTGAATCGCAGTCATGGAAGGGAGAGGAAGATGACAGTGGGTAGACAGGTTTAAAGCTTCCAAGACAGCCCAGACTCTGGATTGTACATAACATAGCAGCAGGAGACGGATCCTAATATTTTTGTATCCAGCACACAGTCAGCAGATGTTTTTAGACTTTAGCTGAATGTTTTCCAAGTCACTGTTAGGCTGCACATATCAAAGTTGACAGAAGCTAATTAAACATTTCCTTTTTTTTTTGTAAGGTTTCTGAAAAGATAAACATAAGTCTGAAATTGCTTGAGGTGCAACTTCTGTCTGTCCCTTTTGGGTAGGTAAGCTAAACCAACTTTTTTTTTTAATCCCTTCCCTCGATGCTGTTGTTGAGCCTGAAGACCCAGAAGTGACAGAAATATTTTATTTCAAAGTGAATGTCTTCATATTCAGTACTGGATTTTCTCTTTTATGAGTCATTTGAGTTGAA
>NW_019488751.1:0-488 GCF_002814215.2 Seriola lalandi dorsalis | reverse complement strand
AACACTTCAGAACAGTTTAGAATGACTTACACCTGAATCTGAATCAAGAAGAACAACTTGGGGAAGTTGTTCATTCATTCCAATGAAAAAACACAATGTTTCCACAGGCTTCCTCATGCAACTGCGGTGTTGGACCCATAGAAAATTCACATTAGTTCTTCTCCAGTGAAGCCAGCGGGCGTGCATAACCAAGACTTCTGCTTGCCATTCCGTTGACATCCTGTTGACTTCCAACACACATGAATGGGATAAAACTAAATAATAATACAGATCTTCTAGACTTTCCAGCTGATACTGGACCAGATGGAAGAAATTCTGATGATAAAAATAGTCCTTTTGTGTGGCACACCCCTTCTTTTCCAGTGATTGTGTACGGGAAAACTGCCGGTGTGCATCACATGATTAAGTTGTAGTAACCCGGTTCTGCCACTGCACCAAATTTGCTTCATCGGCGGGCCTTGCTCCTGAGGTGTTGGTTACAGTACAGA
>NW_019488750.1:0-488 GCF_002814215.2 Seriola lalandi dorsalis | reverse complement strand
CTTCATAAGAAACCTGAGCAATGTCACTTTTTAGCTTTTATATCAATGTTATAGGAAATGTTATTAAAAAAATCAGCTTCCAGTGTGTCACTTCAAACTGCTGTCACGTTATAGATGGAAAGATATTTTGTGTGAATCTGTCATTAGTGATAAAGATTTATCAATAAAAACTATTTAAAATCTACAGAAATGTTTCAGATTTTCCTTTTATTCACAACTCAGTGGAAGTTTGTACCGACATTTAATGCTTTCAAAGATCAATGTGTTTGATTTACAAACAGTATATATGTATTTATAATTACATCTTTTCACCAAAACTGTTTAGCACGGCCCGGCCCGGCCCGGCCCGGCCCGGCCCACAGGTTGGGAACCAGTGCCAGTATTTTGCTAGTTTAACTAAAGCTGCCAAATAAATGTAGTGGAGTAGAAAATACAACATATCACTACAACAACTAATCCTCCATTGTTCCACTGCTCATGACTGAGCA
>NW_019488749.1:0-642 GCF_002814215.2 Seriola lalandi dorsalis | reverse complement strand
CCGGGCCCTCGGGGCCCTCGGGTCTATCCGGGCCCTCGGGTCTATCCGGGCCCTCGGGTCTATCCGGGCCCTCGGGGCCCTCGGGTCTATCCGGGCCCTCGGGGCCCTGAGGGGCCCTCAGGTCTATCCGGGCCCTCAGGTATATCCGGGCCCTCGGGGCCCTCGGGTCTATCCGGGCCCTCGGGTCTATCCGGGCCCTCGGGGCCCTCGGGTCTATCCGGGCCCTCAGGTCTATCCGGGCCCTCGGGGCCCTCGGGTCTATCCGGGCCCTCGGGTCTATCCGGGCCCTCGGTGTCAGTAGTATGTTTGTGTGGGAGCTGAAGGGTTAAACTCTGTCAACAATCAGCTGGATGTTCTGATTGGTTGAAGGTCACAGGTTTGAATCTGTGGTTGGTTCATTTTGTTTGTGTGCAGCTCGTCTGTCGCTGTCCAGCCCCGAGCTCCTATCAGAGCTGAAGGAGTCCAGGACCCGCCCCCTCCGACCCGTCCCCGCCCACTACGGCCTGACCACTGTCTTCTCTGGACGAGGAGGACAGGTGAGCAGAGACATGACCGTGTGTCCTCAGGGACGTTTTGTGTTAATGTGAACAGCAGATGTTTTCCATGTTCATACAGATGTTTTCCATGTTCATACAGATGTTT
>NW_019488748.1:0-488 GCF_002814215.2 Seriola lalandi dorsalis | reverse complement strand
CGATAAGAAATATCCAATGTTTGGCAAATCACTCACTGGTTATGAAAATGTATTAAGAATCCTATTAATTTTAGATGGAGTTTGCTCAGCTGTCATGTAGGTAACTCACATTATTCACATGAGGTATGGAACTTTGGTCACATGATAACAGGTGGGTATATGGGCAACGCACTGAAAAGCAGATTTTGAGTTGTTACATTGGAAAAGGGACATATTTTTACCTGTGGTTAAGTCAAACCTGTCAGTATGCATATTGAATACATTAACAGTGTGCTGTTTATCGACACTATTCTCTCATAATGCTCTGCACATGATAAGTGGAGGAGCTCCTCATAGGTGGAAAGACACTGAATAAATTGTGGGTGATGGTCAGACAGCTCCAGAAACGAGTTTGAGTAGCAGTATGACTGATGTCCATGAGTCTGTGCACTGATTGTATAATTTCCTGTTAGTATAGAATTGTCAAATATATTGATTTCTTTTGTGTA
>NW_019488747.1:0-569 GCF_002814215.2 Seriola lalandi dorsalis | reverse complement strand
TTCGCAGAAAAAAAGTGTTTTCTGTCTTTTCAACCTGCGCTACTTCCCGCCGAACAACTCGGCGTGGAAGGGTCACTTCAGGAACATTCTGTTTGTGTTTGTCGTCGTCGCTGCTGCTGCTGCTGCTGCTGCTGCTGCTGCCGCCGCCATTGTTGTTGTTGCTGTTGTTGTTGTTGTTGTATTTTTTATCTTTCTAAGACAACCAAAGTTCACGTGTCTCCCGTGCAGGAATCCACAGAACCCCCATGAGTATCCAGTAGCTATAGTTGATCATTATGGCAGATGTCCATCATAATGATGCTTGGAATAATGTGAACAACAACATGTTTGAGTGATAGAAAACTAGTACAATAAAAGCATATCATTTCTATCTTATCATTTGTGACAAATCTTTTTTTTTTTAAACTTTGTTATTTTAAAATACATACTATGTCCTGTCACTTTGAAGACATTCCAGCATTTGCTCATAATTGGTAGTGACAGGGTTAAATAGTTTGGCATACTCAGCAAGCCATGCCCAAATGGATGCTATTTTGTCTCTTGCAAAGGAGAGGGGGAGGAGTTGGGGG
>NW_019488746.1:0-524 GCF_002814215.2 Seriola lalandi dorsalis | reverse complement strand
AATACAAACTTACTTCAACTGTAAAGTTTTTCTGCTGATATATTGATTCTTTTAAAAACCTGAAAACAAAATGTAGATCTTATGAAACTAATATTTGTTTGCTGTCGACGCGTGGGCAGCCCAATCATCAGGGGTCCGTTTCACCAAGACAGACTTTAACTGTGTCTCAGATATAACAAACAGTCAGACTTCAGATGGACGTCTAAATTCATCCGCTGCACAAAACAGTTTAGTCCTTGACTATCTTAAGCCAGACTGTGGTACAATAAACTCTGGGTAAATTAAGACTTTTTTCAAAATAAACAAAATGGCCGACCGAGGAACCACATCAAACCGCTGAGCTCAGTTTACCCAGGCAGAAAAGGTTTGTCTACTTGAAGAATTCAACTGTTACAAGGACATTTTACTTTGGAAATTCAGCGAAGACTGTCACAATAAAAAAGACGATCAGTTGTTATCATGGTAACATTGGTCTTTAACCTGAGTTAGTCTGGCATTAAGGTGTCTAATGTTTCTAGCTTGAG
>NW_019488745.1:0-488 GCF_002814215.2 Seriola lalandi dorsalis | reverse complement strand
TCTCTCTCTCTCTGTCTCTCTCTCTGTCTCTCTCTCTCTCTGTCTCTCTCTCTGTCTCTCTCTCTCTCTCTCTGCAGGCCAGGACTGAAATGTGATGCAGCCAGGTGAAAGATGACTGTGAGGTCACGATGTTCTGTGACCAGTTAAAGAGCTTATCTTTGGAGGCCACACCCTCTCATCAGTCACCTGACCTGGCAAATAACAGAGGGTTGAGTTGAGTTGAAGACATTATAAAACCAGAGATGTGTGGTCAGTTTAAACTGTTTCTTCTTCTTTTTTTCTATATTTGTTTATTGGATTTTCTACAACACAGAAATGCCAAAATGTGGTATAAGAAAATGTTTCTTTTTAAAAGTTAAGAACAGACTGAAGTGAACAGAGAGCGGAGCAGCCAGCTGGACGCAGCTCCTCGGCTCTGAGCACTCAGTCATTACACAGTTAGATTTTTATTCTAACGTATCATCTGCTGCTGCTGAGGTCTACACAAG
>NW_019488744.1:0-488 GCF_002814215.2 Seriola lalandi dorsalis | reverse complement strand
AGAGGTCAGAGGAGAATGGACAGACTGGTTGGAGCTGACAGGAAGTCTACGGTCACTCAGATAACCTCCACCGATCGGGTTGAGAGCATAAATTTGATATCCTCTGTCTCATTTCAGTTCGCAGTGTAAGCGGTCTTCGTAGCTGTGGGACACATCTATGTCCATGGCTATGTCTGTATTTTCATTGCTTTTTTTACATTTATTTATTTTTTTATGTCTGCATTTGTTATTTATCTCTGCATTTGTGTGTAACTCTGTTAATTGGGTTGGCGGTCCTACCTCAGTCTAAAGTTATTGGTTAGAATAGTGATAATAAGCTTTATGTGTATAGAACCCTTCAAAACACAGTGCTTTCCAAGACAATATAAAATTGAGGATGAACACTAAAACATGAAATTATGGGCACTAATGGATTTATAGCAGTGTGATCGGACAGTGATCACATTTACTTCTGCCTTGATTAGTACACAGGAGCTCTGCCTGTACTC
>NW_019488743.1:0-5762 GCF_002814215.2 Seriola lalandi dorsalis | reverse complement strand
TCCTGTCTTTATGCTGTCTCGTGACTTCCTGTTTTATTTTGAAATCTTACTTCCCTCTTGTTTCAGATAACTGGCTCCCCCCCCCCTGTGTGTGTCCCACCTGTCTGATTGCCTGCCCCTCCCTGATTGTCTCCACCTGTGTCCCCTTACCTTGTGTGTATTTAGAGTCTGTGTCTCCCTGTGTCCCGTGCTAGTTCGTCTTGTTTGTTACAGTCAGCCAAGCCATTTCACACCATAGCCAAGCCACGTCAGGTACCTTTGTATGTTTGTGTTATCCTGGTTATTTTCTCATGAACGTGTTTTTCCTCTATCAAGAGCGATTTTTTGTTAGTAGTTTTTTGCCTCCTAAGAGAGTGTTTTTTGTTGTTACTTTATCAATAAAGATTGTTTATTTTTTTGGATCTTTTGGTCTTGAGTCGTGCGTTTGGGTTCACTTCCCTGTCCAGTCGTGACATTACGAACTAGCCAGCATGAACCCAGCCGACTCAGACCAGTTAACGGCAGCCGTTCGCTCCCAAAACGCTCGCCTGAATCAGCAGGAGGACCAGATGTCCTCCCTGCATAGCGGAATGAAGGGGCTGGCGAGCGGCCAAGAGGACTTCAAGACGGCTATTGTTACCCAGGTAAACCTCCTGGCAGCACAAGTTCATCAGGTCCTCACTCACCTCACGAAGGACTCCTCCTCTCCGGACACCGCTGCCTCATCACCACCGATGGCTGCTGGAGTTCCGTCGGGCTTGTTATCCCATGCCTCAGCCTACCGCCTCGCTGCTCCCGAACAGTTTTCCGGTGAATCTGGAGGATGCCAACCATTTCTTGTAGACTGTGAAATGCATTATGAACACTCGCCATCAGCCTTCCCTACTGAGCGATCCAAAGTGGCATTCATGATTTCACATCTCACCGGAAGGGCGAGAGCGTGGGCCACGGCTGAGTGGTCTCGAGACTCTTCGTCCTGTGGATCCCTCGAGGAATTCCAGCAGGCTCTCAGGAGAGCCTTTGATCCCCTGTCATCTGACCGAGAAAAGGCACGGGAGTTGAGCTGCATTAAGCAAGGTATGGACTCTGTGAGTGACTATGCCATCCGCTTTCGCACCCTCGCCACTGGCAGCGGGTGGAATCGCACGGCACTTTATGACATTTTTTTAAAGGGACTCTGTGACCAGATTCAGGACTTGTTAGTACCCATTGACCTTCCAAAGGATTTGGACGCACTAATTTTTCTGGCCATCAGAACGGACAATCGATTACAGGACCGTCATCGAAGCCGTAACCGAATGACGTCACGGGCTGGCTGTCATCAGGGACCCGCTGCAGCTCCTACATCCAGCGGACGGAGTTCCTCACGTCTTCCATCACCGCCTCCACGGAGAAGAGCTCCCTCCGAGGAGGGAGAGGAGCCCATGCAGTTGGGACGAGCCAAATTGTCCCCCGAGGAGCGCCGTCGTCGGCTGCAGGAGGGCAGATGCTTCTATTGCGGGCAGCAGGGCCACCTTCTAGCTGCTTGTCCGGCAAAAGGGCAGGCTCGCCAGTAGATGGGAGGGTTCTACTGGCGAGCCGTTTTTCTCCCGCTGATCCTTCCCCACGAGTTCCCACAGAAGTCCAGGTAAAGCACCATGAGAATACAGTTTGTCTAGGGGCACTTATTGATTCAGGGGCAGACGAGAGCCTCATGGATTGGAATCTGGCCACTAAACTGAAACTGAAAACTGAACCATTATCCCGACCTATAGAGGCCAGTGCCCTAGATGGGAGCCCGCTATTTCGCGTCACTCATGTGACTGAGCCATTGTCTGTGATAATTGATAATCATCATGACCTTATGTGTTTTCATTTGTATCACTCCACCCAGCACTCTCTCATTTTGGGCTTCCCATGGTTAAAGGAACATAACCCACATATTGACTGGGGAACCGGGAGGGTTGTTAACTGGGGCGAGAGTTGTATGGACAATTGTTTAAAGTCAGGTCATGACCCAAGCGTGAGGACTGTGTTTAATACTGTTTCTGTTAATTGTGACACTAACTCCGACACTCCCGACCTGGATCGTGTGCCACACTGTTACCATGATTTGAGTGAGGTCTTTAGCAAGAGTAAGGCTACTTCTCTTCCTCCCCACAGACCGTATGACTGTCCTATTGATTTAATTCCGGGGGCCCCCATTCCTAAGGGGAGACTGTACTCCATCTCTGGTCCTGAAAGGAAGGCCATGACAGACTATATTGAATCCTCCTTAGAGGCGGGTCTCATTCGCCCCTCTTCTTCTCCGGCTGGGGCGAGGTTCTTCTTTGTGGGGAAGAAAGATGGCTCTCTTCGACCCTGTATTGACTATAGCCCACTCAATGACATTACCGTCAAGAATCGGTACCCTCTGCCACTCATGTCCTCAGCGTTTGAACAGCTTCAACAGGCCCACATATTCACCAAACTGGACTTAAGAAATGCCTATCACCTGATTCGCATCCGAGAGGGGGATGAATGGAAGACAGGCTTCAACACCCCCAGTGGCCATTATGAATATTTGGTGATGCCTTTTGGGTTAACTAACGCTCCTGCTGTCTTTCAAAGCATGATTAATGATGTGCTTAGAGACTTTTTGAATCACTTTGTCTATGTGTATTTGGATGATATTCTAATCTATTCTCCAGATTCAGACTCTCATGTGCATCATGTACGTCAAGTTCTCCAGCGGTTGTTGGAGAACCAATTGTATATTAAAGCAGAGAAAAGTGTGTTTCATGCCGACACTGTGTCTTTCCTTGGCTTGGGGGGTTAATAAGGGATGAAAAATATAAAAAGAATATGAGGGAGTGGATAAAAATGAGGAAGGAAGATAATTTGTATGTGGAAGATATAGGGAAGTGGTGGGAGAGTATGAAGAAAGTGTCATGTCCAAGAGATTATGTTAAGTTATTTTTGTGTTGTCCTGTCTTTATGCTGTCTCGTGACTTCCTGTTTTATTTTGAAATCTTACTTCCCTCTCGTTTCAGATAACTGGCTCCCCCCCCCCTGTGTGTGTCCCACCTGTCTGATTGCCTGCCCCTCCCTGATTGTCTCCACCTGTGTCCCCTTACCTTGTGTGTATTTAGAGTCTGTGTCTCCCTGTGTCCCGTGCTAGTTCGTCTTGTTTGTTACAGTCAGCCAAGCCATTTCACACCATAGCCAAGCCACGTCAGGTACCTTTGTATGTTTGTGTTATCCTGGTTATTTTCTCATGAACGTGTTTTTCCTCTATCAAGAGCGATTTTTTGTTAGTAGTTTTTTGCCTCCTAAGAGAGTGTTTTTTGTTGTTACTTTATCAATAAAGATTGTTTATTTTTTTGGATCTTTTGGTCTTGAGTCGTGCGTTTGGGTTCACTTCCCTGTCCAGTCGTGACATTACGAACTAGCCAGCATGAACCCAGCCGACTCAGACCAGTTAACGGCAGCCGTTCGCTCCCAAAACGCTCGCCTGAATCAGCAGGAGGACCAGATGTCCTCCCTGCATAGCGGAATGAAGGGGCTGGCGAGCGGCCAAGAGGACTTCAAGACGGCTATTGTTACCCAGGTAAACCTCCTGGCAGCACAAGTTCATCAGGTCCTCACTCACCTCACGAAGGACTCCTCCTCTCCGGACACCGCTGCCTCATCACCACCGATGGCTGCTGGAGTTCCGTCGGGCTTGTTATCCCATGCCTCAGCCTACCGCCTCGCTGCTCCCGAACAGTTTTCCGGTGAATCTGGAGGATGCCAACCATTTCTTGTAGACTGTGAAATGCATTATGAACACTCGCCATCAGCCTTCCCTACTGAGCGATCCAAAGTGGCATTCATGATTTCACATCTCACCGGAAGGGCGAGAGCGTGGGCCACGGCTGAGTGGTCTCGAGACTCTTCGTCCTGTGGATCCCTCGAGGAATTCCAGCAGGCTCTCAGGAGAGCCTTTGATCCCCTGTCATCTGACCGAGAAAAGGCACGGGAGTTGAGCTGCATTAAGCAAGGTATGGACTCTGTGAGTGACTATGCCATCCGCTTTCGCACCCTCGCCACTGGCAGCGGGTGGAATCGCACGGCACTTTATGACATTTTTTTAAAGGGACTCTGTGACCAGATTCAGGACTTGTTAGTACCCATTGACCTTCCAAAGGATTTGGACGCACTAATTTTTCTGGCCATCAGAACGGACAATCGATTACAGGACCGTCATCGAAGCCGTAACCGAATGACGTCACGGGCTGGCTGTCATCAGGGACCCGCTGCAGCTCCTACATCCAGCGGACGGAGTTCCTCACGTCTTCCATCACCGCCTCCACGGAGAAGAGCTCCCTCCGAGGAGGGAGAGGAGCCCATGCAGTTGGGACGAGCCAAATTGTCCCCCGAGGAGCGCCGTCGTCGGCTGCAGGAGGGCAGATGCTTCTATTGCGGGCAGCAGGGCCACCTTCTAGCTGCTTGTCCGGCAAAAGGGCAGGCTCGCCAGTAGATGGGAGGGTTCTACTGGCGAGCCGTTTTTCTCCCGCTGATCCTTCCCCACGAGTTCCCACAGAAGTCCAGGTAAAGCACCATGAGAATACAGTTTGTCTAGGGGCACTTATTGATTCAGGGGCAGACGAGAGCCTCATGGATTGGAATCTGGCCACTAAACTGAAACTGAAAACTGAACCATTATCCCGACCTATAGAGGCCAGTGCCCTAGATGGGAGCCCGCTATTTCGCGTCACTCATGTGACTGAGCCATTGTCTGTGATAATTGATAATCATCATGACCTTATGTGTTTTCATTTGTATCACTCCACCCAGCACTCTCTCATTTTGGGCTTCCCATGGTTAAAGGAACATAACCCACATATTGACTGGGGAACCGGGAGGGTTGTTAACTGGGGCGAGAGTTGTATGGACAATTGTTTAAAGTCAGGTCATGACCCAAGCGTGAGGACTGTGTTTAATACTGTTTCTGTTAATTGTGACACTAACTCCGACACTCCCGACCTGGATCGTGTGCCACACTGTTACCATGATTTGAGTGAGGTCTTTAGCAAGAGTAAGGCTACTTCTCTTCCTCCCCACAGACCGTATGACTGTCCTATTGATTTAATTCCGGGGGCCCCCATTCCTAAGGGGAGACTGTACTCCATCTCTGGTCCTGAAAGGAAGGCCATGACAGACTATATTGAATCCTCCTTAGAGGCGGGTCTCATTCGCCCCTCTTCTTCTCCGGCTGGGGCGAGGTTCTTCTTTGTGGGGAAGAAAGATGGCTCTCTTCGACCCTGTATTGACTATAGCCCACTCAATGACATTACCGTCAAGAATCGGTACCCTCTGCCACTCATGTCCTCAGCGTTTGAACAGCTTCAACAGGCCCACATATTCACCAAACTGGACTTAAGAAATGCCTATCACCTGATTCGCATCCGAGAGGGGGATGAATGGAAGACAGGCTTCAACACCCCCAGTGGCCATTATGAATATTTGGTGATGCCTTTTGGGTTAACTAACGCTCCTGCTGTCTTTCAAAGCATGATTAATGATGTGCTTAGAGACTTTTTGAATCACTTTGTCTATGTGTATTTGGATGATATTCTAATCTATTCTCCAGATTCAGACTCTCATGTGCATCATGTACGTCAAGTTCTCCAGCGGTTGTTGGAGAACCAATTGTATATTAAAGCAGAGAAAAGTGTGTTTCATGCCGACACTGTGTCTTTCCTTGGCTTGGGGGGTTAATAAGGGATGAAAAATATAAAAAGAATATGAGGGAGTGGATAAAAATGAGGAAGGAAGATAAT
>NW_019488742.1:0-488 GCF_002814215.2 Seriola lalandi dorsalis | reverse complement strand
AAACCCCTGATTTATTTACAATCTAATCAGCAGTCTCAGAAACATCACACACAATAAATGGACAAATAAACAACCAAAGCGGAGGGAGAGGAGTTGATAATCTATTATCTTTTAGTTTATTAATGAGACAATAACCATTAACACAATAACCACGCATCCTATTCTCCTGACCTTGGTGGAACCTCTAGTCCATTTTGAATTCCCGACTCGTCCAGCAGTTTAAGAAAACACTGACCTGCAGGGAGGACGCCGAGTAATGACTCCTCCGTGATATGGCTGCCTGAAGGCTGATTGGAGATCAGTTTGGTATCAGTTTTGCTGCCTCCATCACAGCATGGCCATTCAAGCGTAGCAAACATAGTCAATTTGGTCTGTTATCGCTCAAACACACCTGGTCAGGCAGCAACGCGGCTCTTTGTGGGTGTGTGTGTGAGTGACAGATGTTTTGCTATCATATTTGGTCAAAAATACCTCTACAGGATTAAGGA
>NW_019488741.1:0-488 GCF_002814215.2 Seriola lalandi dorsalis | reverse complement strand
AGATTAGCTATCAGTAGGTTAAATGTCAGAGATTTATATTCCTGCAGTTTGGGAGAACACGAGTTAATTGAAGAGGCGGTAGCAGAGAGGACTGACAGAGAGAGAGAGCACACAGAGAGGACAGAGGAGAAAACACGAAGGGGAAATCCAATAAAACGAGAAGAAATCCAATGAAAGACAATGTGGTGGAGAGAAACAACAGAAATTGAGGGTTTATGTGTTAATTCAGCCAGTAAATGTCACGAAAATACCAAGACACAAGAATCCAGCTAACTTTGATTGCACCGTGCCTTTATCAGCCCCTGGAGCAGGCAGTGTAGTCAGAAAAATACACTTCACACACGTATATAGTACTGGTGTGAAATGTCAGTGGCGTGAGGGCAATCGCACCTCATTAAACTCTTCCTGCTGAATCTTTCTTCCATTGTTTCTTTCACTGTGTGAGAGACAGAGAATCAGTTCAGAATCGGAGATTGAAGGAAAATGAA
>NW_019488740.1:0-488 GCF_002814215.2 Seriola lalandi dorsalis | reverse complement strand
ATTACTCAGATCTAATATTTTACTTTTATTTCTGATACTTTATCAAACTTTTCATTCATTTGTTTTGTGGACTTTCTTCTGACATTTCATTGATATTAAAACTCACGAACAAGAAACAGTGTTTTAAACTTTCCAAGTTTACACCTGCGATGTCCCTTCAGAATAAAGCTCCAACATATGTCCCTTCAGAATAAAGCTCCAGAAATCAATTGAGGCAACATGATTCTCTTCATCTTTTCTCTCTCCTCAGGTTCATGTTTCATTTCTGCAGCGTTGCGTTCACTGACCCTCTGGGATCCACAGTCACACTCCTCTCCCACGTCCACCAGTCTGTTCCCACAGTAGGGGGCGCTGTAGGCCTCGTCAGGCCGGGGGACGTTCAGGAGACACGTCCCCCCTGTCAACAAGATCATCTTCTCAAAGTCTTCAGCACTACAGCTGCTGAAGTTCCTGGACCCCCTGCAGAGAGGAGGGGAGGGGGGGGGGGG
>NW_019488739.1:0-489 GCF_002814215.2 Seriola lalandi dorsalis | reverse complement strand
CACACACACACACACACACACACACACACACACACACACACACACACACACACACACACACACACAAGCGTGTACATACACACACATACACCTTGCATTCATTCTGCACAATATTTTGGGAAATTGAGACTATCTACAATCTGGACAGCTGACACACAGACCAAACTAACCTCAGTCTCATTTCCTAACCGTACAGGAATCCTCAGACAGTCACCAGCCTTGATATGGATCTAAAAAGCATCGGCCCGACCTGTCGTCATGGCTTCTGTTTCCATTTGGGAGATATGGCGTCATAGCCCAGGGGAAATGGTGGAGGTGGTGGGGCAGTGTATTAAGACAGATGGGCGAGCTCCTATTTGTTGAGCAGCTACATTGTTTTGGTAGCGGCCGTGTCAGTGATTGGTTGTGCTGCTGTGCTGAAGCCAACGATTGAAAACACAAAGAGAAAAATAGACTCGCTGACTGATGATTGCTCAGTGCGATTCATCA
>NW_019488738.1:0-489 GCF_002814215.2 Seriola lalandi dorsalis | reverse complement strand
ACTGAAAATTTAAAAAAAAAAAAAAGGAAGAAGAAGCATAAAAACCAAAGATAAAAAAATGACTCCTTGTTTAATTATAGATTTTAGCGGCAGAATTAATGGAAAGCTCAGCTGGCTCCCCTGACACCCACCATCCACCCTCCCTCTCCTGATTCATTTGGGTAAATCCAGCTCTGTGCGCGAGGCGGGACAGCTGTTTGTGATTCCACCTCGACACAAAGCTCCAGCGTGTCAAAGGAAACGTTTAAGTCAAATCTACTTGAGGTTGAACTGCAGCAGATTTTCCTGTGTTTTCTGTTTCCCTCCACCCGACTGCGTTCTCCGGCTTTTACCACTGAAGTGGATTTAAGTGGTGAAATCGATTAAACGTGCGGCTTTTATCTACATCTACAAGCACTGTGAAAACAGATTTTACATTTTCCTCTTTTTTATTTTTGTATCTGAATCGGCCTTGAGCAGAGAATGGCTCTCCCCTCAGTTATTGTTGCT
>NW_019488737.1:0-489 GCF_002814215.2 Seriola lalandi dorsalis | reverse complement strand
TTTTTTTTTTTTTTTTTTTTTTTATGCATGAAGAATTCTCCTCTCTTCTTCTGTCATTCCTACAGAGAACAACGTTTGATCGATGCAGGTAAACATCAGAACTGGGTCAGAACAAACTGAGAGAGGTGATTTCATTATCTTAGTTTTACCTGTAGTTTCAGCCCAGACTGAGAGAAACTAAAACCTCATCACCATTCAAGAAAAATATCAAAAGGAAAAGAATATCAAAAAGATATTTCCTTCAAATTAAATGTTATAATCATGACAGTATCATCTGGTGATATTAGAAAACAAAATAAAGGGAAGGAAAAAAAATCTCTATAAACAAGAAAATTTAAGAAAATAATCAATGTTTAAAGCTGCACTGACCAATATTTTTTATATTGAATCAATAACAACGAATGAGATGAGTATGTGTAATATGATCGTGTGAAACCTCCCTCAGCTCTACAGAGCTTTTCTTTCAGCTCGTTGTTTTATGTCCAGGAG
>NW_019488736.1:0-489 GCF_002814215.2 Seriola lalandi dorsalis | reverse complement strand
GTTCCTAAAAGTGCCATTAAACACGGCAGTCAGCAGGTTCTCCCACCTCCACCCCCACCCGTGGGTGCATTTCAGGACTCCAGGTTCCCTCTTTGTCTTGGCTCGGCTCTGGCCTTTCACAGGGCAACCCCCTATTGTGGTGTTACTTAGATATTCTGGATACATCCTCACACACACACACACACACACACACACACACACAGCATTTCACTGCAGTGGACTTTTATAGCCAGACAAGCAGGGCTGAAACCTGTGGAACAGTGGAGCTGCTGCAGGGCCTCAGATCAAGAAGGATTCAACAATGGACTCTTCTTCTGTGGCCCCTGAAAGGCCCCTCCACCCCCCACAGAACGACTTCTAATGAAGCAGATTGAGTTATTGATGCTATAAATACTCAGATTGTCTGTGGAACATTTGTTGAGTGAATAAGGGAGGGTCTGTTCACTTCTCTCTCTCTCTCTCTCTCTCTCTCTCTCTCTCTCTCTCTCT
>NW_019488735.1:0-489 GCF_002814215.2 Seriola lalandi dorsalis | reverse complement strand
TTGCTCAAAGCGTCTCTGTGAACGCTGAGGAAAAAACCGATCAGCTGTATCTGCAGCAGAGCTGTTTATATAACAGCTCAGTAGAGCAGCGCGTTGCTGTGTGTGCTGTCTGTCTCTGGGGGAAGTTGCACTGTCTGCACCACTGAAGTGAAGAGGACTGATCTGTCATTCCCCACTAAACTGACGATACAAAGAGCGGCTATTTATTCATCCTTCTGGGTGATATTTTCATAGTTGTGGCTGCGATTCCTCGTGTGGTTTCTAGTAACAGTTTCTTCGGTTTTAGTTTTGAGTTTTATTTACTTTGCACAATTTAAAATACACAGAAAATGACAAGGAAAACAAACGGCGTACAGTGCTTATTTAAAGCTTCCACCTAAGTATGTAGAAATATCACTGAATTATAAAAATACAAAATAAAACATACAAGAAAATAATGTGACTACAGAAAAATGATGAGAAACAAATAGATTACAGATATATATATAT
>NW_019488734.1:0-489 GCF_002814215.2 Seriola lalandi dorsalis | reverse complement strand
AAGCATGTATAATTGTGGGGGTCAAAGCATTAATAAATCAATGTAATCTTTGTAAACAAACGCAACCTTTATTTTATCCCTATTATTCAAAATAAAAAAACAGAGACTATATTTCCTATAAACCCTGTTGCTACCTGCCCAGTTAGTACTTGCACAACAGCGCCCTCCTCCTGTTCTGTGCCATAAATCAATGGCATTTGTACCATGAAGCATCCAAGTAGATTTTCCTCAAAAATATTAGAATTTTATAGTTAATGCCTTTAAACTTTTACCACCCATTATTTCACTCACAGGAAGCCCTAAGTAGCACTTTCATACGCTAAACTTTCAAATCTTATGAATTAACTGTAATATACATTGTGTATTGATATAGTCTCTTGTCTTTTCAATTATTGTGATAATTTTCAAAATTTAAGTCCTAAATATGGTGTCTGCCTATTTTCAAAGCAGCCTCCAAAGATATAATAAATATATATATATATAATAAAT
>NW_019488733.1:0-489 GCF_002814215.2 Seriola lalandi dorsalis | reverse complement strand
TGTGTGTGTGTGTGTGTGTAGTCCCACCCTGCTTAGTAAATCCCCACACCCCCAGTTTGTGATGCAGACTTTCTGTTATAAATTTAAAGTCACTAAAAGGGTTGTACTCCCCATAAAGGATGTACTCTTGATCATAATAAACTGTCAGTTTGAACAACCTCTGTCTGCGCAGCATGTGTCTGTAACGATGGATGTACCAGCTGCTCTGGCAGGGTTGAAGAGGTCAACTGCGGTTGAAGAATTATGTGGTGATCCTTTTAAACCTTATGAAATGAAATATATACTAAATGATGTATGTGACATGTTTTTTTTTACCAGATATTCATATGAGCTCACTTCAGTTTTAACACCTCAGTTACTGTGAAGATCTTTAAACAATTAACCAAATTATTATCTGTTTTAATCATCTCTTTCTCTCTGTCTGTCTGTCTGTCTGTCTGTCTCTCTCACACACACACACACACACACACACACACACACACACACACA
>NW_019488732.1:0-489 GCF_002814215.2 Seriola lalandi dorsalis | reverse complement strand
GTGTGTGTGTGTGTGTGTGTGTGTGTGTGTGTGTGTGTGCATGTGCATGTGTTCATAGCGCTGCTGTGCACAGATGCATGAAACAAACTTGGTGCATTTCCAAACCTGGTAAATTGCCCTTGTCATAACAGTTCAAGAATTCCTTTCTTCAATATATAATGCAGTGCTGGCGCAGGCTATAAATCAAGTGTGATATGCCTTTTGGAAAAAAAAAAAAGAAAAAGGAGCTGCTTCTCTTTCATCTAAATCAATGTAGTGTGTGATCATGCAGATTGTGCTGAGGCTGAGCAGAGAAACAGTGACTAAAAGGACTTTGTCTGACCCTTCAAAGTGATGAGTAAGAAGGAAAACCAAATGTCTGTGCTGTGCTCTGCATCAGCCCTGCTCCACATTCATAGTCATAAACTGTGTGTGTGTGTGTGTGTGTGTGTGTGTGTGTGTGTGTCTGAGGGGGGGGGGGGGGGGTTCAGAAACACACAGAAATATTGC
>NW_019488731.1:0-489 GCF_002814215.2 Seriola lalandi dorsalis | reverse complement strand
AGAAGAGGAGGTGGGAGGAAAAGGAAACGAAAGCAAGAGAAACAAAGATTGAGAAGAGGAAACATGAGGAAAGGATGTACATCAAAATACAAATGTCATGAGCATAAATAAAATTAACCATTGCAAAATATATTCACACAAGCAGTTAATCAATAAGATTATTTGGCAACAGATTCATGTGGAAAAATGATCAACAGTTGGGCATCTCAAGCTCAGTGGGCGAACCAAATAAAAAGGTGTGGACCTTATATCATCTAAAATACTGCACCAGTCTGTTGTTTACACATAATCACCATGACAACAGGAACAGGCGACAATTAAAACAGTGCGACTTTTGCTTTAACGAACCGTCAACAAGCAGCGGAGCAGAGGAGGGCTCGTTATCACCGACTCACAACACTTTATTTTAAATTCTCCCAGTTTCCAAAAATATCAAAAGTGCAGGAACAATTATGAGCTGTGGTGCCCCGCTGACCCCCGCTGACCCCC
>NW_019488730.1:0-489 GCF_002814215.2 Seriola lalandi dorsalis | reverse complement strand
TCTGTGTGTGTGTGTGTGTGTGTGTGTGTGTGTGTGTGTGTGTGCGCCTGATGTACTCTGTGCTCCTGACAGATGATGTGTCACTGCTGACACACACACACACACACACACACACACACACACACACACACACTCATTTCCATTCTCCAAGTGCTTCCACTTGAAACAAAGACGGTGTCAGGCAGCAGCGTCTCCAGGATCGTTATCATTATAATGAACATAACTTTCTTATTTACAGTTGATTTGTTATTTTCTACTATAATCTACTGTTGTACCTCGTTGTTCCTGTGCTGCAGTAACAAGTGGGATCAATAAAAGTTTATCTCTTATGAGCTCAGACCAGTAAATTGGGGAAAATGTCATAGTTCCTCAATTAAACACCAGGTCTCAGATAACAGCTGGGTGTGTGGTCCACACAAGCAAATAAACAAACAAAGGGCGGGAAAAAACGAGGCTGGATAAACTCCTGGTGTCTGTCTGATAATGTGC
>NW_019488729.1:0-489 GCF_002814215.2 Seriola lalandi dorsalis | reverse complement strand
TGTAAAAGCCTCAGTGTCTAGTTTATTATTGACAGTTGAACATGGAAAACTAAGAGCTCTATTCCTAACTGAAGCCGTTAAACTTTGGGGATCATTTACTATGAATGTGAATATTTTTCTCTGAAGTCTGGTGTTTGTTGTTTGACATTGGCCTTAGTGGAGGTCTACACTCCCTGAATACCCTTCTAGTTATTTATGCATTTCATATTTTTGGCATGTTTTTTCAGTACTTTAACAATGGGCACAATTATCAGATTGTAGAAAGTCTCGAGTGTTGACATTAATGACATACATCATTATCCTCCATCTATCCAGGTTTGTCGTCTTTGAACACAACAAATACAGGATGGCAGAGATATCAAGCTGTTTTGATGTTGTGGGTGTGAATTGTTCGTCTGTTTTTATTTCATTTTACCACAACCTTAAAATGATGCCCCATACATTTCTCATAAACATTTTCAATTGTGTGTGTTCCCCCCTGTGTCTAAT
>NW_019488728.1:0-489 GCF_002814215.2 Seriola lalandi dorsalis | reverse complement strand
TAATACACACACACACACACACACACACACACACACACACACACAAAATAAAGATAAACCATGTAAACACCAATTTTTGCAATATAAATAGGTGTGTAACTTTGTCTCTGTGTCCTTTTCGTTTTTGTTTCCAGTGTTGATCCCTAAAGAGAAACCTCCCATCACTGTGGTAGGAGATGTAGGAGGACGCATCGCCATCATAGTGGTGAGAGCATACAGTTTGATTGGTTTAAGCAAATTATTATGGCCTTGCAGTGTAAATACAGAAGATTGTTTTTTTTTATTTTTCTAGTAAGTCTTTCTTTATTTTACGTATTGTGTTTTGCTACATTTGAGGTCACATACGTTAGATTAACTGCACAAAAACAAACATTGAGAATGAGAAATGTGCCAAATCAGCGGCTGCAGCAGAGAAGAAGCTGCAGGTCGGCGTCCTGGCACTCAGCTGTGTCTCTGAGACAGATAAAGGAAACCTTCCCTACGGGAAAA
>NW_019488727.1:0-489 GCF_002814215.2 Seriola lalandi dorsalis | reverse complement strand
TGTCATTTCATAAATCGCACTCTGAACACAACACATAGACGTTTTTGACATCCTGTTGATAATTTTAGTTAATGTTGTGACATTTTAAACTACGAGACTTACATACAGCACCTTTTAGTGTCGGTGCTGTAATGTTGTGTTTTCGAGGAGGAGGAGGAGGAGGAAGGCTTTCTAGAGCCTGGGACATGATTGTGTCACACTGACTTCTATTTGGAAACAAGTCCTTCCCCTTTACAAACCTTTTTCACACTTACTATGCACATTTATAAAGTATTCAGATACCTCAACAGACTTACCAATAGTACAAGGATGTAGACACAGGAGAAGACGTACTGGTGGATCTCATGACTGATGGTGCAGTTAATCACTTCCTCCTCAGACATGTTGTAACCATCCATCACACTCACATTCATATTACTTCACCTTTAACATGGACTCTCTCTCATGAATGTTTTCCGACATGTTCACAGATACACACACACACACACA
>NW_019488726.1:0-489 GCF_002814215.2 Seriola lalandi dorsalis | reverse complement strand
CACTGGTGAAAGGAGGTTCCCACCTGATGACCCCAAAGACATGTTAGTTATCACTGCTCATTAGTCTGTACAGCTAAATTAATAGTTATCATAGGACATGTTAAGCTTAGGGAGCTATTCACTGAGTCTGGTCCATTTTCTGTAGCACAAGCTTTGTGTTTATCTTAAATATGTTACAGTAGGTTGAGTGCTGTTATGTCAGTAAGGCAGGTTTAAACTTAGAGAGCATGGAAAAGAGTACAACAGTACATACACGGCAGTTAGAGAGAAACAGCTCTGTGTGCCCAGCGCTGTGTTGAACCTGAGCAGCAGGTTGGGGTGATTGACAGCTTAGGCTCTATCCATATTTCATCTGAGATCATCTCACCATTTTGTTTCAGTACAATAGGCAAGTTAAAATTTAAAAAGCAAAAGTAAATTCAAGGTCAAAAATATCCCACAACTTCTGATGAATTTAGATAATAAAAACAAGCCTGATCAAACTTTACA
>NW_019488725.1:0-489 GCF_002814215.2 Seriola lalandi dorsalis | reverse complement strand
TGTGTGTGTGTGTGTGTGTGTGTGTGTGTGTGTGTGTGTGTCATCATGGCAAAATGTCCTGGAGACACCTAATGTAGCGGGAACTACCACAGAGGAGGTTTTGAGGACTTTGGCCAGTGATTATATGTCTGTCTGTTTGTGTGTGTGTGTGTGGACAGATTTGTGACCTTGATAGTGTCACACCTGTGCAAGATACAGTCATGTACCTTTACAGGTGTGTAGGTGAGATCAAAGTGATGGCCGAGTTTGAAGATAGGTGTGGTCCGACCAGTGATTGCTGAGTAGTCATGTAATAATGTAGTTCTAACTACTGAGTGATAATGGGTCAGGGCGTCAACATGTTGACAGGCCCCGATTTGATTTATCCACTTCATTCACTTGTACATTTAATTTTCTTGTTGCTGGGCTTTTTCCCCTTCCTAACATTTGTTACATAGAGCTACACACAGATCATCAGGTTCATTACGACTGCTTTTTTTTTCTTTTTTT
>NW_019488724.1:0-489 GCF_002814215.2 Seriola lalandi dorsalis | reverse complement strand
ACACACACACACACACACACACACAGATAATATTGCTGTAGTTAGGAGTACGAGGGGACAATGTGATTGCATTAATCTCAGCAGTCTTAATTAATTAACATTATTATTATTATAATGTTTTATTAATCTGAGACACGTCGACTTACCTTTGTTAAATTTAATTTAAAATTATTGTTTTTACTGAACTATGATAATGATTTATTAATAATGTTTAAAGATCATAGAATTAATTCTATAGTTATTAATTATAAAATAATTCAGTTTAAAAAGGAAGAGAAAAAAATAATTTTTCACATTTTTACAAAGAAATATTAAAACAACAAATATCGAAGAAATTTAAACATCAAAAAACAAAAAACAAATACTGAACAAAAATTTAAAAAAACTTCAAATCATTTAAAAGATTGTTTTTATTAATTTATTTTTTTAGTCTTTGCGTCTGTTATTTTACACCGACACACAGGTTCAGCTCAGGTGTGTCATCTTCTT
>NW_019488723.1:0-489 GCF_002814215.2 Seriola lalandi dorsalis | reverse complement strand
CCTACCTACCTGCCTACCTACCTACCTACCTCCTACCTACCTACCTACCTCCTACCTACCTACCTACCTACCTACCAATCTACCTACCTACCTACCTGCCTACCTACCTACCTACCTCCTACCTACCTACCTACCTACCTACCTACCTACCTACCTCCTACCTACCTACCTACCTACCTACCTACCTACCTACCTACCTACCATCTACCAATGAACGTTTCTGTGTTGCTGCAGTAACTGCGTGTTCCTCGTGTCTTTCAGGCTCGTAATCCACGGAACAATAGTGTTACCACTTCTCTACTTCGTGTGTGTGAGACAAAACCCCTGTGAAGTCATCAAAGGGGTCTCTCCCGCCTTACTGACTGCGCTCCTCATCTCGTCCAGGTAAGGTGACGTAACAGAGAGCTGTGTGTTGGCGACCACAACAGCTTTACATTTGTATATGTTTTTTCATGGATGGTGCGCTAACAAAAGATGCGCTGTGTCTCC
>NW_019488722.1:0-489 GCF_002814215.2 Seriola lalandi dorsalis | reverse complement strand
CGTTAGAGGAACTGCAGCCACCGATTTTGGTGGTTGATGACCTGCAGTGTGAACTGTGGGACATTTTATATGATTGTGATGTTTGTTCTGGACTCATCACAGCAAAGTGTCTGAATACTTTTGTAAATGTTTGTCAATATTGATTATTGACTATAGATTGTTGGGCACAGTGAAGTGAAGGTAACTGCAAAGGAGACAAAGTGAGAATCAGAAGATGTTGAAATCTAGGGAATAATGAATGAATGAATTTTACTTTTTGGCTGATGATCTGCTCCAGATGAGAGCAGCACATGTGCAGAGGTCAAAGGTCAAAGCCACATTGTGATCATGTGTGTGTGTTTGAAACGTGAGGAAGGCAATAAGAGGAGCGATTATGAGCGGCTGTGAGTGTGTTTGATTTGTTCACGGGTGTCACCTGTATGCGATGAGTGACTGGGGGCGGAGACATGTAATGACAGTGGTTTACAAGGTCAGGGTGGTGATTGGTCG
>NW_019488721.1:0-489 GCF_002814215.2 Seriola lalandi dorsalis | reverse complement strand
GAGTGCAGGGAGGTGGAGAGTGGACAGTGAAAAGCCAACTAGATGAACTGATAAACAAAAGACCCACAAGCGTCACGTCTGCCATCATGATGTAATCATATGTGTATTAATTACACATTATCAATGTATGATTTTTAAATGTCATGGTTATCGTCAGTACCAGTATATCACTACACCCCCAGTGTGCATGGACCCAGAAACAGGCAGTTTTCATGAGCCACCTGATAAATCACATGCTGAAGACTCATATTATCTTTGGCTGAACTTCTTCCATCTCTAACAAGCAGGACTAATTACAAGCAACCAATAACCTTCGGTGTGCGCAGGAGCATTTAAGCTTTGTCTTAAGATGTTTTACAAATGCAAACCCGTCTTTTAAGAAACCATCACTGTGGTTTCTCAGCTGGATGTTTTTTGCATTGTTAGTATTAACAAATGTGTGGTATTCTCACAGATCACCACACATTTTCATATCAGTTCTCCGTCACA
>NW_019488720.1:0-489 GCF_002814215.2 Seriola lalandi dorsalis | reverse complement strand
GTCACTTTGTTCACATCTCTGCGTATTTCAACACACACACACACACACACACACACACACACACACACACACACACACACACACACACATTACTCTGCCACAGATTGGTTAGTCAAGCTTCAGGTTGATTGTCACCATGAACTGTCTGAATCTGTTGGTTTTTATTTTACCTTTCAATCACCGCCTCACTTAAAGCACTTAGAAAAGCTTCACGTAGAAAAATAAAAGTAATGGGGGATGATACTAGTTTAATTAATAAGACACCGCAGCCTTGAAAGCATCTGAAGGGAGTTCATCCATCACAGTCACCTTCATGCTTTGTTTTTGGTCAAAGTTACGACACCACACCGGAGCTGCAACGTTTACTTTCACTCGTTTGGCAGATGCTTTTATCCAACTTACACGTGCGGGACGTCACTGAAGCTTCAGAGCTGTAGGAGACCTTGGTGTAAGTACGAAGTACTAAATCTACTTAATAAGTGAAGGAGA
>NW_019488719.1:0-489 GCF_002814215.2 Seriola lalandi dorsalis | reverse complement strand
AAAGCAGGAGGAAGCTGTTAGCCTAGCTTAGCACAATGACAAAGCAGGAGGAAGCTGTTAGCCTAGCTTAGCACAATGACAAAGCAGGAGGAAGCTGTTAGCCTAGCTTCATCAAAAGACCAGAAATATATCTTCAGCAGCTCCGAGCCTCTGAACTGAACTGGACTGAAACAGATCCATCTGAACCACGTTGAGTTCTGGTCTTCTCAGATCCTGGAGAGGTTTAATATGATCGACCTCGTGTGTGACCCCGTCTGGATCGTGAACACACATTCCTCCGTGGGAAGGACGGTCCAGAGTGCGAGGCCAACACCGCTCCACCCTCACCACAGCGCTGAAAGCTGCTAAGAGGAACCATGTGACGCTGATTCATCCGTCCACAGTGAGCTCGCCTCCGCCGCCCTTTCACCTGCCAGCCAATCAGACGCTGGGATTAAAGCCAGAAACGCATCTTACATGAAGACACTGACACCTCTGAGGTGGAGAAAA
>NW_019488718.1:0-489 GCF_002814215.2 Seriola lalandi dorsalis | reverse complement strand
GCCCCCCCCCCCCCCCAAAGCTCAGGCCGTTTGCACTGGCGCACTTACCTTTGCACTAGAGCGAAAAGCAGCAGTTAGTTCCCATTTTGCGAAAAGGCTTTAGAATCCATTCATTCCTGGTGTGTTCAGACATCCACAGTGTGCTGCAGCGGGAACAGTAATCCAGTTTTCCATCCCGGGGAGAGCGCGTGCAAGCTCCGTTACATCTTTTTCCACAATCCCCACAAAACTATGCCAGGCTTCTTTCAGCGCGTTTTTTCTCCCCCCTCCTCGCTCCTCTGCCCCCTCTTCTTCGTCTTCTTTCCTCTCCCTCTCTCCCTCTCTGAGGTTGCCTGGTTACCTCTTTTCTGTAGGCTGGTTCAGACCGCCGGCCGGCAGCCAATCACAAGGCCGGGTTCATCTTAACCCCTCCACTGCTGAACTGTCCTGATTTCCAGCTTTCAAGGAGTGGTGTTGGAGAGAGAGAGAGAGAGAGAGAGAGAGAGAGAG
>NW_019488717.1:0-489 GCF_002814215.2 Seriola lalandi dorsalis | reverse complement strand
ACACTTTGACTGGTGTAATCAGGTTAACTCATGATTTTGACAGGAAGACTGTATTAGTTGATGGATGTTGTGATGACATTAAAGTATCAATATGGTAATTGACAGTCTGTTTATGGTAAGAGCATAAAATATTCATTACTGAGAGCAAGACGAAGTAGATGTTAACATTATCAATTACTGGTTATGATTGCTGTCAATTACAGGCTTCTTGATATGATCAAGACCCTTCCCACTCTAATATGTGTCACTCACATGTTCAGATCATTAGCCTGATTACAGTAGACTTCAGTTGACATCACATTACACCATGTGTCTCTTCCCCTAGTCAAATCAACACAAATAACTTTTATTTATATTATGTCAAATTACAAAATTCTCTTAGATTGACCTCAGAACTAACATGTCATGTTAACAGTCTCTTAATTGAACATCAAAATGCCTTACTTTTATGAAGAAGCTACTTTCTAAAGTTGCCTCAAGAATATTCTA
>NW_019488716.1:0-489 GCF_002814215.2 Seriola lalandi dorsalis | reverse complement strand
GTAAAAAGTATGTTGCATTAAAACTACTCTTAGAAGTACAATTTATCCCAAAAGTTACTCAAGTAAATGTAACAGAGTAAATGTAGCGTGGAGTAAATGTGGCTCGTCGTTGCCCCCGCTCACCCGGATCCGGGACGCGGGGGCAGCAACCTCAGCAGAGAGGTCCAGACGACCCTCTCCCCAGACACTTCCACCAGCTCTTCCGGGAGAATCCCGAGGCGTTCCGAGGCCAGCCGAGAGATATAATCCCTCCAGCGTGTCCTTGGTTGGCCCCCGAGGCCTCCTCCCGGTGGGACAGGCCCGAAACACCTCCCCGGGGAGGCGTCCAGGAGGCATCCTCACCAGATGCCCGAATCTGAATTTGTTCATTGCTATTTTTTTATTTTTTTGTGCATTATTTGTTGCCATCATCATTAAACTTCAAGGCCTCAGGGCATGATGGGAAATGCCTGGCTCTCCTCTGATCTATGAGCTGATTGGTTTAGATGT
>NW_019488715.1:0-489 GCF_002814215.2 Seriola lalandi dorsalis | reverse complement strand
CAGCCGGGTTCCTCACTCTTATCATTGCAAATCACAGAACAGAAACACATTGCTTCGTTAATCACCGTACCATCTGCCAGTCCTGTTCCACCTTTCTGAAGACGGACTCCGTCCTCCACGCGCACTGATCCCAGTTCTGAGTGACCTGAGACCCGTCGGACAGTCGACAGTACTGGTCTTTGGTGGCACTGTAGCACACATGCAGCAGCCTGTCGCTCTTCTCTCTCTCAGTAGGAGTAAACACGTAACCTGCAGCCTAAGAAAAACACACACACACACACACACACACACACACACACACAGTCACCAATCAAGCTCTAATTCTTCGAGCTAGTTTGATCACATATTTATTGTACTAATATTGGTTGTGTGTTTGGTTTTTCAGCTCATATCGGTCATGACAGAGTAAATATTAGAAACACCACTCGGTAGAATGCAGTCCACTTCAACAGCAACACAAAGTTCAGCTTCAAGAATGACCATGAACCT
>NW_019488714.1:0-489 GCF_002814215.2 Seriola lalandi dorsalis | reverse complement strand
CCGACAATGGTAGTAGGTGCTCTGCTGTCGGTTCCGGTCCTATCCACCTCGACTCCCTGCAGCTTCTGTGTGGAATAAAACCTGACCCTTATTTCACTGGAAAAGCAACTACTTTTCCTTTTTAAATGTATTTATAAAACAAAATGTTATTTCTAAGAGCTGCATCAACAGATGTGTTTTGCTCAGTTGCCATGGAGCTGTAGATGATCAAACTCTCCTCTCTCTCTCTCTCTCTCTCTCTCCTCCTGGGTCCCCTGAATGCTCGACTCATGAGGCCTGTTCTGTAACTTTGCTTGATCTTTGCCGCTCGTATCAGAATATAATCTCACATTTCCAATCCTTTCTCCCAAAGAAATGGTGAGTGCCCATTCCTCAAGACAGCCAGCTGCAACAGCGCGCACTGGAAGAACAATCTCATTGTCTGGGAGAACAACGTGTCTGTCTGAAGAAAGGTTGTCATTTTCTGCAGCAGCACGAAGCGTCGCCGGC
>NW_019488713.1:0-489 GCF_002814215.2 Seriola lalandi dorsalis | reverse complement strand
CACACGAGATTAGTTGGAGACATTGGCTCTGCACATGAGATTTGTTGATAATAAGGAAAATGGAGAATATCACTCCTGCGCTCGTCGTCCTGTGTACTCGCCGTGTATAAATAAAGGTTGAGTGTATGAAAGGATTTCAATCAGATGGTCCTCCTCACACCGAGGTCTGACCCGGTCTGAGTCCAGGTGGATCACAGGAGATGAAGACGGGCAGAGGAACTATGAGGAGTATGTGCAGGTAGAGGAAGAGGAGGAAATGAAACAATAACAGAGAGCGGTGCCAGGGTCACTGTGCGTGTGTGTGTGTGTGTGTGTGTGTGTGTTATGGTGGTGTTAACACATGGTTATTGTGGTCTCAGCTTGTGCTTTTTCAACTGGATACACTTGAGTGATTTGATGTTCGGCCTCTTTCTTTTCTTCCTCCCTCTTTTACATGTTACTTTCTTTCTTTCTTTCTTTCTTTCTTTCTTTCTTTCTTTCTTTCTTTCT
>NW_019488712.1:0-489 GCF_002814215.2 Seriola lalandi dorsalis | reverse complement strand
TAATAACAATGATGATGGCTCCGTTGCAGCAATTACTGCTATGTGGTAATTAATACAGTTAGTTACACTCAATTTGTCAAATCAAAATGCCTAGGGTAATAATCAATTTTAGTTAACCCCATATTTTTTCCTCTGATCTATCTATCTATCTATCTATCTATCTATCTATTGGTTGCAAGTAATGCAAACTAGGAGTAAAGGTAATATGCCTGCTTCAAACAGACATAATAAAATCTTCCTATGAGGCCAGAATATTCATGTATGTATGTAAGCAAATCAATTCTGAGAGCGAAGCTGGAATATTTTCTCACTGGAACAATTTCACTGGGGTAGCTCACATTGCCTCAGGCTTTCCAGCAGCCATCCACGAGAGACAAGTAACAGAAGCTGCCACTGCTAAATGAAAAGTGAAAAGTAAAAAAAAAAAAGAAAAAAGTTTCACCCTTTATATCAAGAGTCCGGTCTGGTCTGTGAAGTGAGCAGCTGCTG
>NW_019488711.1:0-556 GCF_002814215.2 Seriola lalandi dorsalis | reverse complement strand
ATGTTCCCCTCAACTGAGGATTCAGGCGATTTTACCAGAGGTGGCCAGCATCATGAGGGGGTGATTTAGGCAAAAAAAACATTTTTGTCAAAACATGACTTAGGCCATTATTTTAGGAAGGTGACGATATTTAATGTACTGAAAAGTAGAAAGAAAACTGAATTTGAAATTTAAGATGAAATGAGGAATCTCATTGATGTGTTCCTAAAGTAAATTTACAGTAGTAGCTTAGACTAAAATCTCAAGTTTTTACCAGATCAGTCTGACTGAGAGGCAAATCCTTATTCAGCTTGTTTAATTCTCACAAACACTTACCCGAGCAGCGCGTGAGATCTGTTTATAGACTTGCATTACATTAGAAGATGCAAAGAGATCCTGCTGGGTTTGGCTTACCATTTTCAGAATCCACTGAGAAATATGGTTGTCCCTGTAGGATGCTATACACAAGCTTGGCACTGTTCCCATATGTTTGATCATCAGCATCAGTGGCAGTAACGGTGACAACAGATGTACCTGCAAATAGAACATGCAGAGTCAATTCTAAAGCCGTGATGCC
>NW_019488710.1:0-490 GCF_002814215.2 Seriola lalandi dorsalis | reverse complement strand
GGGCCAGGCCGTTGGACTGCAGGAGTCGGTGACAGGGTCAGTAAACACAAAGATTTTATAAATAAATCACATAAACTGTCGCGTTATGTTCTTTAAATGAACTTTAACAACTACTGCAATTACGTTTAATTAATATTACAATTACTCTTCTCAGCTTCACACGACAGGTTTTGGCTGTAGTAATCGCCTCAATGAGGAAAAACACAAAAAAGCTAGAGATTGTCTCGCGATAGAATCACTCCATCCTTGTCAACACATTCCCACCCAGGCCTTCTGTCAGGGGGGTCAAAGGGTACAGATGACCCCGGCACAAGGCCCATAGGGGTCCCATGCAAAGGTCATGCAAAGCTCTGTGTTTGAGGCAGCCAGCACTGAACTGCTGCTGACTCACTTTACATGGATAACTACATAAAAAAAAAAAAGAACTGTGGATTAAAAGCTCAGAAAAAAGATGTTAAAATCCAGAAAAATCCAAATGCTTCGAATAGTT
>NW_019488709.1:0-490 GCF_002814215.2 Seriola lalandi dorsalis | reverse complement strand
TGTGTGTGTGTGTGTGTGTGTGTGTGTGTGTGTGAGTGACAAGGAAAACTTCATCATCTGACACGCTACATGTCCATCCTTCATAAACTTTCCTTTTCACCTCCTGACATACAGAGTTATGATACTTGCTGCCCGAAGGTCAGAATTGGACATAAAACAGGAAGTGCAGATTCATCCTGTATAAAAAGTATTTCATAGGGATACTGAACTTGTGTGTGTGTGTGTGTGTGTGTGTGTGTGTGTGTATACAGTCTTGGTGTACTGTACACAGGTATGTTTGGGGAAACCTAGTCAATGGCAGTTAGGTTGTTGTCTTTAACGATAAAGTGATCAACCCAGTTACATGGTGGCGTGACCTTGTTGCATTGTCGAAACCAATGAGATATTTGTAATAACTATATATATCCTTTGTCAATATATCTTGTGTGTCTCCTCTCACCCTAACACCTCTTAGCGAACAGATTTAATTCCCAATGAAATAAATTCTTGA
>NW_019488708.1:0-606 GCF_002814215.2 Seriola lalandi dorsalis | reverse complement strand
GAGTGAGGGGATGGAGGGAGGGAGGGAGGGAGGAGGAGGAGGAGGAGGTTACTGGAGGTCAGAGGGAAATCCTCAGCAGAAACATCTGGACAACAGAAGCAGCCTGCGGCCACACTCACACACACACACACACACACACACACACACACACACACACACACACACACACACAGATGTAGCTCACTTCACATTCATATGACCAGTATTTCTTTTTTGTTGTCTCAGCAGAAAATAACAAATTTTAAAAAGACAGTTTTTGCCAATATATCAATTATAGATTATAAATTACAGACACAAGTTTACAGTTTGTTTCAGTGTTTGACACTAAAGTATAAAATCTAAACGACAGATTGTTTTGGTTGCGTGATGGCGGGCCCTCGGCTCAGCCCCTCCCCCTCACCACTGACTTTACAGATGTTTCCTGTTTATTTCTTTTATTATCTTTTATTGATAATTTTATTACAGATAAGCTGCTTTTTCGTGTATCATATGTTTCTGCTGCAGTGTATGTTCTAGAGCACGTTATGGATGAGTGGGAGGTCGACACGCTACAGCTGATCTCTGCTTTTATTTTGGAGGAACTGAAGCTTCAAAACATGAACGTTA
>NW_019488707.1:0-490 GCF_002814215.2 Seriola lalandi dorsalis | reverse complement strand
TTAGTCTCAGGCCCGCTGAGGATATTCCACCTCCTAACCCCAAAAAGCTCTTCGGCTGCTTTGGCCATGTATTTATAACGGTTGTCCGTCTGAAACATGAAATGTCGTCATGTGAGTTTTGATGCATTTGCCTGAATCTGAGCACAGAATGCTGCTGTACCTGCATTCATCCTTTAGTTTAAAACATGCTCAGGCCATGACAGAACCAGCACCATGTTTGACGGATTGGGTCGTCAGCTGTTCGTCTGATTCTCCTACGTGTCGTCTCAAATCAGACATTTTCTCTTTTCGACTAGTCAGTGTGTGAGTGTGTATAAAGCAGACCAAAACATTGTAAAATGAATATCCTGTGTTTCCACTTATGACCAAGAGCTGAAAGCTTCACCAAAGCAGATTGAGCCACGTTGAATTTAAACGCATATTTTCAGCTTCCTTTATAATAAATCTGACTATGACAACTGCAGTTAATGCAGGATTAGTGTGAAGACAA
>NW_019488706.1:0-490 GCF_002814215.2 Seriola lalandi dorsalis | reverse complement strand
CAACAAGCCTCCTTCAAATGATCCAACAGGTGGGTCCTTCATGGACCAACATATCCCAAGATTCATAGCGCGCCAGTAACGAAAATAGTATGTCAACAGTGACAGAGAGGATTACACTGTTAAATGTAAGTATTGTGCTTCGGTACAACTGTTACAACCAAGACACTCAAAACAGAAAGTTTCTGTACAAAAAAGTTACGTGTTGTCGAGGTTGCTAGGCAACAGGAAAACACAAAACAGCGGCAAAGAGACAAGAAATGGCCACAATGGCGAGTCCGTGCGACCTGTTGTCTCACAATCCGTCACAGAGCACAAGAACTCAAACACCAGCAATTAGACGGATCCAACAGAAGATGGTGAAACTGTCCCACAGGGTTTAGAAAGAGTTGGACTGAGGATTTCTGAGGCTGCGTCAGATCTGAGCGGGACAAGTCCATCGCTTCAGAAAAGTTCATTCAGCAGCAGCTTGTGAAGAGAATAATTACTGGAG
>NW_019488704.1:0-553 GCF_002814215.2 Seriola lalandi dorsalis | reverse complement strand
CCCTGGTGCAGTGGTACCCAACCTCAGAGGATAAACCTGAGCAGTTGTGACGATTGGAAGGAAAAGAAACAATGAAAAAATATAGTTCTGTTATATAGTTAAGACATTATACAGCTGTTAACTTAATGTGTAAAATTAGTGTTGAGACCCTTTTAATGGAAGGCCATTATTGCCCAGACTAATGAGTTTGATTTTGTTGTATATTGTGTTTGATGCATTTTCCTCTGTCTCATCTTCGCAGCTCAACCAGGTGGCCGAGGATCCTCTGAAGCGGCCGGTGGTTTACGTGAAGGGCAACGATGCTGTGAAGCTGATGAACATCGTCAACAAGCAGAAAGTGGCTCGTGCTCGGATACAACACAGACCACCAAGGGTAAGAGCTCTCGCCAAAACCCAAAAACCACTCCTGATTAGTTGATGCGCATGTGTGTGTGTGTGTGTGTGTGTGTGTGTGTGTGTGTGTGTGTGTGTGTGTGTGTGTGTGTGTGTGCGTGTGAAGCGACTCTAAAGCAGATGTGAGGAACATGTTTGTGAAGCCCATGCACCAAACAGT
>NW_019488703.1:0-490 GCF_002814215.2 Seriola lalandi dorsalis | reverse complement strand
GACAGGTGTGTGTCTATGTGACCTGATATAGACAGGTGTGTGTCTATGTGACCTGATATAGACAGGTGTGTCTATGTGACCTGATATAGACAGGTGTGTGTCTATGTGACCTGATATAGATAGGTGTGTCTGTATGACCATATATAGACAGGTGTGTGTCTGTATGACCTGATATAGACAGGTGTGTGTCTGTGTGACCTGATATAGACATAAGTGTGTGTCTTTATGACCTGATATAGACATAGGTATGTGTATATGTATTAGGGCTGTCCCAAATGATTATTCTTTAAACGATTAATCTAGCTATTATTTTTTCGATTATTCGAATAATCTAACGATTATTTTTTTATTAACCTAACTTTTATTGCAATTATTTTCCAGTCATTTAATATAACAATTTGCACCGTCCAACACACACAGAGTCTGCAGACTACCGCACTGTTGGTGTCAAGATTAAAGTATTCCCAAACTCTGGAGGACCGTGTACGAG
>NW_019488701.1:0-490 GCF_002814215.2 Seriola lalandi dorsalis | reverse complement strand
AGTGAAAGTGGAAACTGCAGTTTTCCTCAATAACCATCCAACTGTCTCATGTCCCATTTTCCTTCTGAGTCTATTCTGACTGTTTGGATCCACACGTGTGGTGTTTCATTCATTCTGCCTTCTACAGTAACACCACCCTTGTGTCACAGAGGTGAAAGACGCCATATTATTTGAGTCACAGTACAGATCCTCCTGGTCAAATATCACTCCAACACAGGACAACCTACTGACTGACTGACTGACTGACTGACTGACTGACTGACTGTAGGACCTGCAGAATAAACATCTTGTAGAACATGATACAAAGACAATAGAAATCGCCATAAGAACAATGAATCAACAAAAGGAGCGATTGTTGTTGTCATTGTTTTCGTATTTCTTTTCTTCTTTTAGCAGTGATGAAGTTTGGTCGTATTTAACAGAGCAAACATTTGAAACTAAATGAATCTTTTCTTTATTTCTAAACCTTCAAACACAGACCTCAGATCAG
>NW_019488700.1:0-490 GCF_002814215.2 Seriola lalandi dorsalis | reverse complement strand
CTGAGATATCAAATGAGACGGACGACCTGAAAACAAAATGTCCGCCTCTGACTGTGTCTGCATGTTCGTACAGTGGCAGCTCAGGACTCGACATCAGTTTAATGAGGGACATTAATCTCCTGAAATATTTATCAGAGCACACTCCCCTCCACACACACACACACACACACACACACACACACACAGCTGCTGAGTGTGTGTGAAGATCAGCTGACAGATAGAAAATGACGGATCAGTGGTTGAAGTGTTTTTTCACTGCAGGTTTTATTGAAGCCTCGTTTCACTCATTAAACATGAGTCATCAACTTCTGTGTGAAACAGCCTCCAGTCTGAGATCAGGTGAAAACACCTGGAGCGTGAGGTGAAGGCTGGTGTTGATGAGGAGCCACCTGGGATCAGCTGACCGAGCTGTGCAGGTGTGTTCCACAAAAGGTTTGGAAACTGTTTTAAACCATCGTTTAGTAACAAGATGGAGGCACAAGTACCCAGA
>NW_019488699.1:0-490 GCF_002814215.2 Seriola lalandi dorsalis | reverse complement strand
CTTAAAAGTTAAAATCGAATCTATTTTTATCTCTTCAAATGCATAATTACTGCAACAAAGAAATGAAAACAAAAACGCAATTGTATACTCCCTTAATAAACGAGTTTCATTTACAGATTTGCAGATAATGTTCACCTTAAACATCTGGTTCACAATCTGTCCTAAAACAACAGTCATGTGACCATGTTAACACTGAGACATTGATCTGATCCTCGCTCATAACATGACAAACATCTCCGCCCTTGTTCTCTTCAGCCGAGGTTTCAGCCGTCTAACTTTGGTACAAGGACATCACATTAACTTAAGAGGTGGGGGGACCAACAACGCATTGAGCAACAAATACATTATCTCTTGTATTATTATATTATTATCTCCACTGAGCTCCCATTCCTCCAGCTGCAGCAGAGACCGTGACATGTGGTGAGCAGGTGACCAGGGGAAGGCGCTACTCTTGCCGGCTTGCCACCGACATGTACAGGACATCACCGGC
>NW_019488698.1:0-564 GCF_002814215.2 Seriola lalandi dorsalis | reverse complement strand
ACCTGCTTCTAACCTGGACCTGCTTCTAACCTGGACCTGCTTCTAACCTGGACCTGCTTCTAACCTGGACCTGGTTCTAACCTGGACCTGCTTCTAACTTCTAACCTGAGTAACAAAACCACGTCTTCACCCTCTAAAGACAGTTTGTAAAAAACGTCCAGATTTTTCCAAAAATGTCTAAAATTTAAAATGGATCCTCACAAAGATAGAACACACACACACACACACACACACACACACACACACACACACACAGTCCAGTCTTAACCTAAAGGACGTTGTATTTTCGATCCACATACAACATCTAGAAGAAAAAATACATAATCGTGAAAGACAGTTCCAGACCAGCGAGCTAGCAGCTAGCAGCCGTTAGCATAACTCAGCTTTCGTCTTCAGTGTTCCAGGTGTGGAAGACGACTTCTTCTTCTGCTGCTTCATAAATCAAGAAAACACAATAAGGCTGCGTGACATGTGCGTCTCACTGCCTCGCGGCTGCGTCACATGATCTAGAGATTCGACCTCTCGCCTATTTTTCATGCTGCACACGCGTGTCCCAGCAAAAAC
>NW_019488697.1:0-490 GCF_002814215.2 Seriola lalandi dorsalis | reverse complement strand
ACACACACACACACACACACACACACACACACACACACACAAAATAATAATCATTTTCATCACTGTTTCTTTTTTCTTCTAGTTTCCGCACAAGCAAGGGAAAAGTCTGTGTTGACCCTGACGCTAAATGGACCAAGAAATGTGAGTTACTCATAATAACAGGCACAAACACTCACACAGACATGAGGGCTGTCACTGGACACAAATCAATAAATAGTCCTTCTATAAAAAAATTTTTTAAATTTACCAGGTAAACCGCAGCAGTGTTTCTGCCTTTCTTTGTTAACGCGAAAACAGAGGAAACTAGTGAGACATACAGACACCAAAACGCTGCTTTTGAAAATACGGCCTTAAAGTAACCTCACCACGAGAAAGATCTGACGTCAGCTCGCCGCTCAAGTGAAGCCCCGGAGGCACCGAACCATGTCGACTGCACGACATAGTTTAGGATAAAGCAATAAGGGAAGCATTCAAATAATGACAATCTAGT
>NW_019488696.1:0-490 GCF_002814215.2 Seriola lalandi dorsalis | reverse complement strand
AAGCAAACATGAGATAATGAGGTGTACTGCATTATTCACAAGTGCAAAATGATCCTGACATTACAAAATAACAAGTTAGAAGAAACAGATACACTGTAGACTCTCTGCTCTTCTCAGAGCTTTAACAGTAATGAAACTAAATACAAACAGTTTGTCCCAAGACTAACGTTAGAGGAAAGGTCATAAAGTGTCTGAAGAGAACAAGGTTCATCCACTGTGCATGAAAGAGCTTGTTCATGAACATGTTCATGGCAATCTGCCCTACGTTAGTGAGAGTAAGTTGTTGTTAAACCATGGATTGACAGATGGATGGTCTAATACCTTGATCCAAAGCAAGATATCGATATCTGCTTTAACTGATCAAGTGTCAAACCTAACTTCATCAAACAGTTTCTCTGTAAAGCAACTTAAAAATAATGAGAGAGAAGCATTTCCTGTTCTGGACAAACTCATTCATTCGTTGTGTGTGTGTGGGAGTATGTAAGTGTGT
>NW_019488695.1:0-490 GCF_002814215.2 Seriola lalandi dorsalis | reverse complement strand
ATATAATTGATGATTTTTGCTATAAATTTTTCAGTTACTTTCTAATTGCAGTCCATACAGCTTGCGCTCATGTAATTATGTTCTCTGGTTTTCTGCAGTGTCATTTGTCATTTCCACAGCAGCAGCACAGAAGAATCCTTCAGATCCCATGTAGCTGTAGTGCTGAATGTTGTTTCTCCTCCTGTCTTGTAGGGGGCACCACAAAGTATTCGAGGCCTGGTTCCTGCTGGTTCAGTGTGCCCACTGGGTGCAGGTGACTGTCCAGCTGCTGGGAACATCAGGGCATGAAGACTGTGGCCCCCTCCTGTGGCTGCTGACCTTCTACCACCACCCCACCAACAGGGGGCACCACAGAGCTCTACAGCTGGTAAGATAAAGTTATTTTCTTTTCTTTTTTTTAGGTGTTTTGTAGTCATGCACTAAATTTGGAACAGGCTGTGTGTTTGTTTGTGTGTGTGTGTGTGTGTGTGTGTGTGTGTGTGTGTGTGTG
>NW_019488694.1:0-490 GCF_002814215.2 Seriola lalandi dorsalis | reverse complement strand
CTTCATTCATGCATCGCCATCAGTGACCAGCTGTCTTGTAACAACCAATCATATTCATACAGGTGCAGAGGGTGGCCTTTATAACCTGTCACTTCCAATACTTTGACAATACCTTCAAAAGCTGGTTGCTGCTACACTTTTTCCACACCCAAAGCCTCCTCTTCATGACTTAAAGATCCCATATTTTACACTTTTCCTGTGTTATATTTGAAGTGTTGATCCATAGGAAGATATATTTGTGGTTTTAAGAACCAAAAACCATCTCAATGTAGTTTTACATCTCCACTCTCAGGCTTCTCTCTGGAGCTCTAGTAACAACAGGTCAGTGAGTGATCTAATAAAAAATATGGCAGATTTCAGGTAAACACTCAGAGAAACCAAATCCTGCAAGGCTGGATGGTGGGTCCAGGTAGGCGGGGCTTGTGGCATGGCTCAGAGCAGTGACTGCTTTGTTGTGACATCACATAGTTACAGAGGTCCTGCTGGCTCA
>NW_019488693.1:0-490 GCF_002814215.2 Seriola lalandi dorsalis | reverse complement strand
CACAAGCTAGTTCTCTCTTCTCCCATTTTGTGTCTGTGTGTGTTCAGGTGCGACACTACAGCCCCACTCGCTGGGTGTCAACAGATGCCGAAGCCTATTTCATGGGAGTGGGTGCAGCCATGGCTTTCAGGAGACTTTTCCAGTACATCACCGGAGCCAATGAAGGAGGTAAGGGAAAGTACAGGGAGGGAAAATCAGCCTCAGTAGAGTGTGTTTGTTTTGTGTGTGTTATTTTGTATGTGTGTGTGTGTGTGTGTTGACAGGCATCCAGATGGAGATGACCGCCCCTGTCCTGGTTAAGATCCCAGAGGAGACAAAGATGTGGGAGCCGGCTATCTACACGTTAAACTTCCCGCTGCCGGCTGCCTACCAGGACAAACCGCCTGCACCCACCAATGACAAGGTGAGCTGAGCCTGGCAGGTGCTGAGGGATTGTGGGAGAAAGAGCCTTTAAGTGCAGAGGGACGCAGTTTTTTTTTTTTTTTTAGAC
>NW_019488692.1:0-490 GCF_002814215.2 Seriola lalandi dorsalis | reverse complement strand
CACACACACACACACACACACACACACACACACACACACACACAGCACCAGAGGCTTCAGGTCGTCTGTCTGAGTCTGGTGAACGCAGTATCTCAGGAACGTCTTTAGGGAATTTGTGATTTTCTATCTGTGACTTTTGTGACCTCACAAAACATAATTAACATATTTATTCATACACTAATTATGACACAATTTAAAGTTTTAACATTTTATATCCAAAAGGTCAAAGGTCAGCTTCAGGTGCATGTTGTTTAAGCACATGTTGTGATGAAGCACCTGCTCTGTCTGCACCTGGTAGAGCCAGAGTTTCATGAGGTTTCTGACCTGAGCTGGATCAGAAACCTCATGGCTTCTTCTGTGGCGTCTGTTCTCAGGATGAAGGGGGAGGAGAACACTGTGATGAGGGATTATGTTCTCCCAGATTTCAGCTCAATCAAAAAGGGCTTCTGTAAGGTGAGACAGCTTCCATCTTTTTTTAAGAAGTTTTTTT
>NW_019488691.1:0-490 GCF_002814215.2 Seriola lalandi dorsalis | reverse complement strand
AAGATTTTGATAAACAGCTGCATGATTAAAATCTCGTGAGGGATTGAAAAGCATGTATACCTTCAACACACACACACACACACACACACACACACACACAGATTGATCTCAACAAACAAATGCAACAGCTTAACCTCTCTTTTGTCAGTGTGTCTGATAGTCGGCGAACTACTGGGAGGGGAAGCGTTTTGCCTCGTATGAGAGAAAATAAACCCGCCATCTGATATCTGTCCAAGCCGAGGATTCTGTTTGCGGGGATGTGTATTGTATTCACACCTGCAATCTCAGCTGAATGCAGCATTTGACGGCAGCTGACTGAAACGAGAGAAACTCGGGAATCCAAAAGGAAGATTCAGCCTGTCGTCTTTTTTTTACACCCAGCAGGAGATTTTAGAGCTTTACAAGCTTTACATTTTGTTATCGGGACTTGTTTATACAAAATGATTTAGTTTAGTGTTTAACACACACACACACACACACACACATACAC
>NW_019488690.1:0-490 GCF_002814215.2 Seriola lalandi dorsalis | reverse complement strand
TAGATGTGCACTTTAGTTGTTTCAGTAAATTAATCACAGCAGCCTCTTATGATGCCACTTGGTTATTAATGATAGGTCCAGTGTTCTTAAAGCCAGATCTTATTTAAATGTTGTTTTCCATGTTCTATAATCTTACAGTGCATAACATGACTTTACCAGCAGCATTAAAATAACACCATAGACTGTAAATAAAGATGGACATAGCCTCCCTGACATCAACCACAGTTTTTCTGAGGAGCGCTTTTGAACCTCAGAGTGCGCTGCCCCGCTGTCGCCATCTTGGCAGTGTCTGACTCCACCCCTAACAAAAGACTTTTTTGGTCTCTATAGCTAATTTCCTCCTTCATGACAACTGTACGGAGGGTAACATTTTTTGTGCCAGTCTGTAAACGTTTATTTCTGCTTTAAAGTTGGACATTTTAACATGGGAGTAAATGGGGAATGACTCACTGTTGGAGCCAGTGTCTAGTGGCCATTAGAGGAACTGCAG
>NW_019488689.1:0-490 GCF_002814215.2 Seriola lalandi dorsalis | reverse complement strand
TATATATATATATATATATATATATATATATATATATATATATATACTGTGTGAGTATCATTTTAAGTCATTAGTCAAGCAAATTACTCAAAACATCCACTGCTTCCATCTTCATAAGTTTAAATGGTTTTTTATTTGTTTTATTTTCTCACATTTATTAGACAAAACAATTAACCAATAGAAACAATAATCAACAGCATTTTATAAGATGAAAATAATAGTTTTTTGCAGCCATATTAACCTTCAAATAACAATTTTAAGGATGCAGTAATTTTTTTTATTTCTTTAAGACTTATAAAATGAGATCACCAAATTAGGAGCATTTCAATAATTTACATAATAATAACATTACATTTATTCATATAGCACTTTTAAACAGAGTTAAAAAGAGCTGCACAAACATAGAAACAAAATCAAGCAATAAAAGACTCAGAGCAGACAGGCAGTGTCAACTAGCAAGACAAGTTTAACAGGGACAATTACAAATACA
>NW_019488688.1:0-568 GCF_002814215.2 Seriola lalandi dorsalis | reverse complement strand
GAGAGAGAGAGAGAGAGAGAGAGAGAGAGAGAGAGAGAGAGAGACAGATAGAGAGAGAGGGGAGTGAAGATGAGTGGAGCGTACCACTGGCTGCTGCGGAGTGAGGGAGGAGGGGGACCGGAGGAGAGAAGAGAGGATGAAGAGGGGGTGGGAAAGAGGGTGTGTGCAGAAGGAGGAAGGGAAATAAGGAGCACAGATGATTATGAGTGTGTGCGCATGTGGCTGTGTATAAATCTATAAACCATTAACACATTTTGTCTTGACTTTGGACACACACACAGAAATGCCTGTTAACCCAGTCTGCATACTTTATACACCTCCTTTGTTTATATGACTCAGTAGCTGAAGGAGCAAGCTATTTTCATAAATAGGGATGAGTACCTAATAAAGTGGATATTGAGTAAAGATGGCAACAAAACCAGAATCACTTTCAAAAGGTTAGACTTCTCTTTGGTGCTTTTATCTCACACACACACACACACACACACACACCCACACACACACACACACACACACACACACACACACACACACACACACACACACACACACACACACACACACACAC
>NW_019488687.1:0-490 GCF_002814215.2 Seriola lalandi dorsalis | reverse complement strand
AGATTTGCTGTAGCTCCCCCGAGCTTCTCGCTGAAGTGTTGTTTACTTCCCCTGGCATTTTTTTCACTGCTGCGCTCCGTTTCATTCAATACATTTTTTGAGGGGAAAATAAAGCTCTCCAAGCTAACAAGCTTGCTAACTGACCATTTACAAGCTTGTTTACTTAGTTGCTAATGGGACAATAACTTTTTTTTTTAAAAAGGAGTTTTTGTACCATGACCTTCCTGTCTCATATCTTCATAGCATTGTGGATGGAGCAACACAGCTATCAAACTATGATAGTTTTCTGCATTTCAGAATCTCTGGCTTTCCGGTCCCTTAAAAGGTCAGAATTGTCAGAATGGCTAGCTACTTGGCAATGGTGCAAATTCACAGGTCAGTGTTGACCGAAGTTGAACTTGATGCAAAAAAACTAACACTCACTTGTTTCGTCCACTAATCACAGCAATTCCACTTGGGTGACCTTTGTCATGAAACTGCACTGTTTTAA
>NW_019488686.1:0-490 GCF_002814215.2 Seriola lalandi dorsalis | reverse complement strand
TAGAACATAGAGCACAGAAAATAGAACAGAGAACGTAGAACAGAGAACGGAGGTCTTGCTGTTGTCAGACACTTTAATGGGAGAAGTTGTGTTTACAGTGACATGTCTGGATGGTTCAGTCTGGCTCCTCCCCCTCCTGACATCATCATGATGAGCTGTAGACTTGTGCAGCTCTCTCTCTCCTCTGACATCATGGCTGATAAACAGTGAGGTGGAAGGAACATTATTCAGAGAGGATCTGATGTGTTATGAGTTTTGCTGAGCAGCAGATTTCTCGTCGTCTCTGTGTAACTGAGAGAGAAAAGCTGCAGCTCGGCTTCTCCCTCGTCACTGTCCAGCAGAGACTCAGCTCTGACACCTCGTCTGTCTCCTTCCTGTTCTAACAGTCATAGCTACAGCGCGTGGGACAACAACAGTCAGAGCGTGTCCATGTCACTTTTACTATTTCAACGGCGGGAAAAACAGTCACATGGTTCACAAGGGTCGAATA
>NW_019488685.1:0-490 GCF_002814215.2 Seriola lalandi dorsalis | reverse complement strand
GCCAAAATAACCCAGTTTTAAATTGATCTCTTATCGGCTGTCGAATTTTAAAAAAGGCCGATGCCGATATGCGTCAAAATGCTGAATATCGGCGGCGATAATCGGCCCGGCCGATAATCGGTCGATCCCTACTGTTATTCAGTTTTAAAAAATAGCCCTCTAACTGTGCCGGTTTAATTGAAAGCAAGTTAAGATGAAACCTAATCTGTCGTCTTTCTCTCTCTGTATCTTTGCCTCTCTCTGTTTCTCACATACTCTGTTTTTGAAAGGTGAACAATAACAAGATACATTTCTCCTCTCTCATTTTAACAAGGAGAGTATCAATGTGGTTCTTGTTCATTAGTATCACACATCACACCTCCTTCACCCTTAGATCTGAGAGAGACAGAGGTGTCAAAATGACTGTGTGTGCACATGTTTTTTTTTTTTCTTCCTCTCAGCCTCCACCTTAAGAAAATCCACAAAAGCCAATTCACACACAGTCTCTCTC
>NW_019488684.1:0-490 GCF_002814215.2 Seriola lalandi dorsalis | reverse complement strand
AATGGCCAAAAATAAAACTTAGGAAAGGGGGGGGGGGGCGCCTATGAGGTGTCACCGCAGCACAGGAAGGGATACATAGTACAATGCATGAACAACAAAATAAGAGGTATAAGGTATATATAAACAATTTGAGACAAAAATGCTCTCTTTTTTTTCCTTGTTTTTTTAAACTAAAAAAAAAACACAATAAAAGCAGCAGATCTTCTTCATGGCAATGGTTGGCACTTTTGCTTGAAAAATACTAATCAATCATCAAAATTGTTTGTAATGAATTTTCTGTCAATCAACTAATCAATTAATCGACTCAACATTTAGGCTTTAGTGAAGTAAGTGGAAGGTCAACAGTGGAATAGCATGATTGATTTATAGTCCATTACTTTTGGTCCTCTGTGACTGACAGTTTCCTATTTCAATATATTTTTTTTACTCCCTCAGTCTGTCATCTTTGTCATCTGTATGCCCAAAAAAACTAGGAAACAGGTTTGTCCAT
>NW_019488683.1:0-490 GCF_002814215.2 Seriola lalandi dorsalis | reverse complement strand
TAGATAGATAGATAGATAGATATCCTTAGTGTCCACCAGCCGATACACATAGCGTAATCCACACACACACATGAATTCACATGGCCATGCAACAGGAACCATCCCCAACTATCCCAGCACTGAGTCATAACATTCTTGTCAGTTCAACTTAACTTATATTTAGAACCAGGGTAACCCCCTCCTGCATTCACACTCGTGCTCTCTCTCTCTCTCACACACACACACACACACAGAGGAAAGACTAAACGTGTGTGTGTGTGTCGACAGCATGGTGAGGAGGTGTATAAAGGGCCGAAACAATAGGGAATAAAGTCCAACTCTGGATGTAACCCAATCAAATTTCACATGCACACACACATTAAGAAATACACACTGACCTTGCACATTTCCTTATAAGCAACTGATATGAGATTTATGGGGCCTACAAGTAAGATCACAAATGCTTTGTTAGCACAAGCATGCAAACTGTGTCTGTGTGTGTGTGTGTGTG
>NW_019488682.1:0-491 GCF_002814215.2 Seriola lalandi dorsalis | reverse complement strand
GCAACAAGGACTAAACCCAAATGTCACACTTTACACCAGGTGAACCACCGGGGCCGGAGACAGATTATCTTTGTTACTCAGTCTCTCACACAGAGCACAGCCTCCGTCTGGATCCACAATAGTTTAATCTTTATTAACTTCAACTCCAGAATGTAACACACTTTTATTAGAGGCAGGTCTTTATGTCTGACTCCCTCTGTAGACTGCCTGTAGCAAGGATGGATTCATACACAGTCCAGACCTGACCAGTGGTAGAAATATGTGTCAGTCAGTCAGTCACATTGCAGATTATAGGGCTGGCCCTGCTGTTGCGGACCGGCCAAAAAGGTCATTCTCAGCAGTTCACAAGTTTGGATGTTCTGTGTCATTAAATACAGTAGATACACAGTTTCCATGTGTGTAATTTTCTTATCAGTGACCAGTCACTGACTCAGATAACAATGTCTGCATTCATTGTGGTATTTCTTGTGTCAGAGTCAGAGTATGCAATA
>NW_019488681.1:0-491 GCF_002814215.2 Seriola lalandi dorsalis | reverse complement strand
GAGGATGAACTGTAATGACTTTTAATCTGGCGCCGCCATCGTTGCGTCGACGCTTGACGTCTTTGGTTTGTGAACAAATACCTTGAAAACTAATGACGTTCCCAACGGACTCAGCTGTGCTTCGTGTTCAGTGCTAATTAGTAAAAGTTAGCAGTGCAGCTGCTAGCATAAACAGTTTAGCATATAAGATTCACTCTCTGGTATTTGTTGAACCTTCCTGCTGCTGCCTAAGCATTCGCACTATTGGATGTTAGTGGTGTGTTTTGTGATGCGGATGATATGTATTTTTTATTGTACTTTCTTCAATCAATCAATCAATCAATCAATCAATCAATCAATCAACTATAGACTTGTTTTTCCAGTTTCAAGTATTGTATTTCTGCAACAGAGCCGATCGATCGATCCAGCTCCAGTGAAAATGAGTAAATTCATTGGTGGTAAATGGAAGTTTGAAGTTCATGGTTTCCTGTTTCTTCATATGCCCCCCCCCC
>NW_019488680.1:0-491 GCF_002814215.2 Seriola lalandi dorsalis | reverse complement strand
CATTACTTAGCACATTATCACTTCCTGTAGATCAACGTAATGTCAAACCAGGAATGGCGGAAATGTATTGCTTCACAGAGGTTTTAACCTGTTTTGTTTCAACCATGTAGTATACAAATAAGACAGTGACTCAGTCATAAAAATATTGCTCCAAGGCGCTACTAGTGATCAAAAATTCCATAGTGTCCCTTTAACTTAATCTAAATACATATGTTTTATTCATTTACAGTTCATTCAAGTTACATTTTCTAGTTTTCATTTTCAGACCCATTGCAGAACTTAAACACGTGATTGGCATACTAACAGGCATCTCAAGAGACGCTTCTTTTTTCTAGTTTTAAAAAACACACATAATGGAGACTTGCTGTGTGTCTTTTGATTTATGTTCAGTGAAGTCATGCTTAATAATGAAGACAAGGGTTACCACGAGGAAAGTTAATATCTACTTCAGTCTGCACTTCATTAGTAAGAAAAAAAAAGTGTTTTTTTTC
>NW_019488679.1:0-725 GCF_002814215.2 Seriola lalandi dorsalis | reverse complement strand
TATACTATGACGTTTTTATGACTTTTTGTGCCTTACTATACTATGACTTTTTATGCCTTACTATACTATGACGATTTTATGACTTTTTATGCCTTAATATACTTTGACGTTTTTATGACTTTTTATGCCTTAATATACTATGACGTTTTTATGACTTTTTATGCCTCACTATACCATGACGTTTTTTCTGACTTTTTATGCCTTACTATACTATGACGTTTTTATGACTTTTTATGCCTTACTATACTATGACGTTTTTATGACTTTTTATGCCTTACTATACTATGACTTTTTATGCCTTACTATACTATGACGATTTTATGACTTTTTATGCCTTTATATACTATGACGTTTTTATGACTTTTTATGCCTTAGTATACTATGACTTTTTATGCCTTACTATACTATGATGTTTTTATGACTTACTATTCTATGACTTTTTATGCCTGACTATACTATGACTTTTTATGACTTTTTATGCCTTACTATACTTTGACGTTTTTATGACTTACTATACTATGACTTTTTATGCCTTACCATACTATGACGTTTTCATGACTTATTATGCCTTACTATACTATGACGTTTTTATGACTTTTTATGCCTCACTATACTTTGACGTTTTTATGACTTTTTATGCCTTACTATACTTTGACGTTTTTATGCCTTACTATACTATGACGTTTTTATGACTTTTTATGCCTTACTATACTATGACTTTTTAT
>NW_019488678.1:0-491 GCF_002814215.2 Seriola lalandi dorsalis | reverse complement strand
CCCCCCCCCCCTGAACCCCTGCAACAGGTGCTTTAATAGGTGTCACCTGTCAGTCAGCTGTCACAGGGAGGTCAGGAACCTGCAGGTGATCAGGTTTAAATTTGAACATAAAACTACAGCAAGTTCAACAGTTTGACTGAAAGCTCAGGAACAAGCCCTTTAGAACAGCTGAGAGTCATTAATACTGTAGGAAACTCTGGATTCTGATTGGCTGGAAGGTGTCGGCTGTCCCACCAGAGACCAAATATAGGATGTATTTATGTGATGATAATATATCCCCTGATAGGATTAACAGTTTTAAATTAATCTGTATACACAAATATAAATTATGCACATTTCCACTTATGAGATATATATCTCCAGATAAATAGATATATATCTATATATGTAAAAATTACATGTATAAATAATTGATAAAGGCAATAGAATTATAAACATAGAAGTATATTGTTTTAATAAACTTGCTTATACAAATTAACTATATATTATAT
>NW_019488677.1:0-491 GCF_002814215.2 Seriola lalandi dorsalis | reverse complement strand
GAGAGAGAGAGAGAGAGAGAATCTGGTCGTGTCATGTCAGGTTGATCAATAACCGTTACTTCTGTTCCCTTATTATTACAGATCAATCAGCTGATGATATTATGGATGAATAGTTTGTGTTAATTGCCAGAGAGCTTGATGACTGACACAGTTGCTGCTGTTTATTTTTCTGCTATTTCCTCACTTTTTCTTGATTGATTGATTGATTGATTGATTGATTGATTGATTGATTGATTGAGGACGTGCAGTGAACAATATTCACTCCTGGTAACTGTGAATGAGAAACTCTGAACTGGTCTGGATCGGGTTCTGATGTGAGTTCTGATCTGGTCCTGTCGATCAGGATCATACAGGACTACCTGTGTCTTGGTTCTGAGTCTTATCCACAGTCTGGATCACATCATCAGTAACCTGAGTATTCATGATTCTGACACAGTGGTGTGAGCAGGGGCAGCAACATGTTGGTGAGGACTCTGTGGATCCCTGTAGGT
>NW_019488676.1:0-491 GCF_002814215.2 Seriola lalandi dorsalis | reverse complement strand
GGGAGGAAAGCCATGCATCTTAAAGACAAGACTGGGGTTTAAGAACATGAACTTTCCATTACCACTTCTGACCACCTGTCAATACCAGTGGTGAACTCAAATACAAGCCCAATAACATTGCAGGACAGTGTTGTCTCTGCATCTTAGGCACAGGTGAAACATTGTATCCCATAAACACCTTGCTCCTAATGTGGGTAAATTCATACTTACTTAAAGGTAAGTTTAAAGAAAAGTGGAAGTTGTGAAAATAATAATGGGATTTTTTTCAGGAGGGCAGCCTACTCACAAATGTTGCATGTCAATGTTATCTTGAATACACAACAAGACTTTTCAGAATATTCCTGGCTTGTGTTATCATGCTATATATACATCTTGGAAACCTGTGGAGACCAAGGACTGTTTTTGGCCAAACGTATTTGAACTGGAGCATTTTGATTCAGACTCAGCTCTTGTTGACATGCTCTCTGTTGGGCTGTACTCCATCGGCTGTG
>NW_019488675.1:0-491 GCF_002814215.2 Seriola lalandi dorsalis | reverse complement strand
TCCCTGAAATCTCCCTCCATCTCTCGCTGTATCTCCTCTTAGCCCACATTAAACATTTCTCTTCCAAACTAGAACTCTGATAGTGCATATTCTCCAGACTTTGAGATAATGTATAGCTCGACTTCTCTCCAGTTCCTAATGAGGTTTCCATTACTCACTTCAACCATGTCTTTCAGTTGCCTCCCTATCTCTCTTCAGCCCCTCTCCTCATTGATTATTGATGGGAGGGGAGAGGCATATTCCTGAGTGGAGGCAGAAAAGAGATCCATTACAGAAAAGCAAAGTTACATGCACTGAGTGTTAAAAATAGGGTTTGTATTTTGGGAACAGATCAGTCATCTGAGAGAGGAAAGATGAAGGATTAATGAACAAGATGAAAAGAAATATGAGGGATGAAAAAATGAGATTTTCTCTGAGAAAGAGGCAAAAAACTTTTTTCTACTTTAGGAGAACTTCTTTCACCTCTGCCTTATCTTTCACCTTAACACTCC
>NW_019488674.1:0-491 GCF_002814215.2 Seriola lalandi dorsalis | reverse complement strand
AGAGAGAGAGAGAGAGAGAGACGGGGAGGGGGTAGGGGGGCAGCAGCACGACAGCACCAGTCATCCTCTCCCGCAAGTTTGCAGTTTGCAGCTCGCAGGGAGAAATGGGGATTCATCTATTTTAGGATGGCAGAGTAGCTACATTTTCATAGTGAGGCTACAAAGAAGAAACCAACCTTGAGGAAGCACAGAGGAACAAATAACCCGGATCTGCGCTCGTGTCACCATCCGATGAGGGACATAACGAAGACAGATAAGACAATGGAAATGTATTGTGAGAAGCTGCCGGGACGACAGCAGAAATTCATACTCCTCATCCTTTATCTTCTTCTGTGGTACAGGCCTGCGGTGAGTAGCGTGTTGATTCCTTAAAAAGCAGCTCAAAGTGCCTCAAAAGTTGTCCACTTCTTCTTTTTTTCTCCCTGCTGCAAAACACTCTAATTAGGAACCGGTCTACTTAATTAAGCCCTAATTACATCTTTATTGCAATG
>NW_019488673.1:0-618 GCF_002814215.2 Seriola lalandi dorsalis | reverse complement strand
AACATCAGGCAAGGATACAAATATCACTTTTTTTTTTTATTAGTGACATAGTAATAAAAAAAAATGTACGTTACAGAGTGCAAGGTTTAGTCTTGTTTCTTCCAAAACCAAAAGGGATTCAATTTATAATGATTAAAAAAAAAAAAAAAGAAAGCACATTTTCATCATTAATAATTTTCTTTAAATCAGCCAATTAATTCAGCACCAATGGGGGTTAGATTTCTGGAGTATGAGCTTAACGCAAACACAGTGGGGTCCAAAACTCTGAAACTGCTTTAAGGGCATGGGAAAGTGGTTTCAGACTCTTGGACCGTACTGTATTTCAACTAAGTTATCATGTTTACTTGTGTTGACCTTAAACCTAGCAGAGGCTACAAGTTAACGCGTCTGAGCGCAGTAACCTGTCTATCGGTCAGTAATGAGCTCTGATGAACATTCAGCTGCAGTACATTGTATCCTAATTGGATTAGTCCTGGTGTTAACGCAGGATGCCCAAGAAGGTCTCATAAGCTCATTATGTGGAATGAAGGCATTGTGAGGGGCTAATCCTCTGCCTGCTGTGGGCTCCCCACTGGGACCACAAAGCTCCCAAAGGTTGGAGAATAACCGAACCAGGGA
>NW_019488672.1:0-491 GCF_002814215.2 Seriola lalandi dorsalis | reverse complement strand
TCTATCTATCTATCTATCTATCTATCTATAAAGTGGTACTGGTTGGTCTCTGCATGGTGGTAATGAATTTCCCAGTTGTGGGATTAATAAAGTTAATCTAATCTAAATCTAATATAATCAAGAACAAAGACAATATGCCTTAGACTAAAAAGAAAGATATGTAAAATTAAATGCAAATACATTTTAAACCATCAGATGAAATGTTTCCTCTCCATCACTTGTTGTGGAGCCACTGTGGCTTTCTATCTGCACAGTGTAAATGTCAGCACAAAAATATGAATGCATGGGGTTTTTAACACATCTGTTCTTCCTCCATTCATCAGTGTGTCCAAGAAATGTGTCAAATGCAAAGAGGCAAGTGCAGCTGTGGTCATCAGAGCAGGAGACACATACTGCAGGTAAGACATGCAGCACTCAGCAATGTTTACTGCCATCTGCAGTACAACTGTCAGGTCGTGTTATTCCACAGACGGAGAGTAAATCTGATGTTT
>NW_019488671.1:0-491 GCF_002814215.2 Seriola lalandi dorsalis | reverse complement strand
ACGAATGTTTCTGATGCGCCAGTTTGTTCTGCAGCTGAAACATGAAGGAAAAAATCAACAGCCCTGACTTTAACTGAGCTCTGACACCTTCGGACCTGGACCTTGACTCTGGACATGGATCTGGACCTCGTAGACCCGAACAGCTTTATGCTACATGAGCAAACGGCTGCTGATGAAGACCATGTGATACGGCTGAAAGCCTTTACCTGCAGCTGCACGGTGGCAGAGATGATCATACTCTTCCTCAGGTCTCCGAGTCTGAACATGAAGGTCGGCCGGCCGTTTCGAGGAGCGATGACAGCGTGTCTGGAGAAGATGAGCGTCTCCGCTCGCCGGTTGGCCTGGGCCGTCTTCATGAAGACGCAGCCCAGCATCACGGCGTTGATGATGAGACCCAGGATGTTCTGGATGATCAACACGGTGATGGCCAGAGGACACTCCTCCGTCACCATCCTGCCGCCAAAACCGATGGTCACCTGGGGGGGGGGGGG
>NW_019488670.1:0-491 GCF_002814215.2 Seriola lalandi dorsalis | reverse complement strand
GGGGTGTCTCTCAGCGGTTGTTTAAACAGATGGAAAAAAACTAAAAATAATTTTAGTTTGCCTTTCTCACTCAAACACATTGTGTATCCTAGCAGCTGATTGATCGACCTGCTCATCAAAACCTCTGTTCAATTGATCTGCCAATCAATTACAGCTGCTTTTATTTGTAAGATTCGTTTTCTTTGTGTTTATCTCATCTCCTCTCAGCTTTCTCCAAGCGTCACTTCTCAGCACTCTTCCCTTCACTTGCTGAGCTTCTCCAGCTTTTCTCTCTCACCTTGTTGCCCAGCAACATGATGACTACGTCGCTCTGCGCATACTCGTGGATCTCTGTTAACCAGGCCTGAGACAACAGAGACAGAAAGACACATGAACGCATCGTTTTTATTTCCTCCTCCTGACCCACTCATCTCCACATCTGTCCAGACTCACCCTGATGTTGTCAAAGGATGATCGGCTGGTGATGTCGTACAGGAGGAGCAGGGCTTTGG
>NW_019488669.1:0-491 GCF_002814215.2 Seriola lalandi dorsalis | reverse complement strand
TGGATATCATTAGGCTTGTCTCCAAGAAAGCTTTTTATACCTGTACACAGCATTAACTGAACTCTCTGCAGTCACCTCTGTTTCCTCAAACTTAAATATGGCTATTTCCTTCCTTTATTCAGATTATTGTAAGTATTTCTTTTCTGTTTTGTCATTGCAACACCTTGAAGTCACATTTTCCAATCAAGCAAGACTTGGACATGCCAGTCTCAAGTTTTTGTAAATCCCTGAAAAGATTTGTTGTCTTTTCAAGATTTCCGACAGAAGCAATAACCAAGGCTTAATTTAGCTGCTTGTGTAATCTCCAAACGGAGACGGTATATTGGGAGCCATGTTTCCATTCCGATGTATTCATAAGCTCTTCCTTAAACCCTTCCGCTGCTGTGTTTAGAGGCACTGACAGTAAGAGAGAATCTCAGCACTGGACCTAAAAATAGCCCGCATTCTTTCCTCTGTGTTTCAGGAAGCATCAGAAGAGGCCGGAACAACCC
>NW_019488668.1:0-491 GCF_002814215.2 Seriola lalandi dorsalis | reverse complement strand
TAACGCTAACCCATCCATCCTGTTTGGGTGGAAGTACAGCAGCTTTGAATCATGGCATGAGCATCCTTCGGTGTTAACACGCTTGCCTGGCCAAGTTTGTTTCAAGTGTGACAGTAACCGATAATTCATGCTGACCCCTGCGTGGCACAGCAAGCTGATTCAGGGTTATCTCCATGTCGTTGGCTACATCTGCGTAATGTCTTTTATTACAGTCACTCTGATTAAAGACATCTGCCCTTTTTTAACATACATTTTGCAGAGTTAGCACACCGGTTTTCACCCTATTGTAACTGTAGTAGGAGGTGCACCGATGTTCATACCACACAGAGAGGAAGTAAGGCTACAAAATGAAGCTCATGCAGATCATTAAAGTGAGCAAAGGGATCAGTGTAGCTGGCTTTACCACTCAGAGTACAGAATACAGAGCACTGAGCATTATTCCCCTAAAAAAAAAAAAAAAAAAAAAAAAAAAAAAAAAAAAAAAAAAAAAA
>NW_019488666.1:0-491 GCF_002814215.2 Seriola lalandi dorsalis | reverse complement strand
TGGTGATTCTAGTTTTCTATATTCTATATTGTTTCCTTTCTTTGGGGCTAATACATTCCTTCAAAACAAATCCATGTGTATATTTACCTTCATTAGGCCGACTGTTGAAATTCTTTGGTCAGAGGCAGGTCAGAAATGTGACACAGGTGGTCACAGGTGTAATGAGGGTGTGTGTCTATAGCATTCACTCATCACTTTGCAGCATGGATTGATTTTTTTGAAGGATACTGTTCCCTCTTATGTCCATATGTGAATTTATCATGAATCGTTGTTTCACATGTGATGCCTTTAATTTCATGTACGGATCTCTCAGAGTTTCACAGGGTGTAAATGTAATAAAAACTTCATATAGAGGCTGAACTTTCACTGTGAGTTTGCTCTCTGCACATCAGCAGCACTTTCTGAGCCCTGCATGTCTGTCTGTGGGAACTTGAAGGAGGGGAATACTTCGTGCTTCCATCTTCTTCTTTCTCTCTCTCTCTCTCTCTCTC
>NW_019488665.1:0-491 GCF_002814215.2 Seriola lalandi dorsalis | reverse complement strand
ATTACGCAGACTTTGTACTTGGGAGCTGGCAGAGAAGTGTGCTTTATGTCCATGATGATCCAACTCCTTTGGACATTTTCATTCTCACACACCGCTCCTCTGGGTAATGTCTAGACAAGTTCAGGGTTGCAGTGCATGTGTGAAAGAAACTTTTGACAGTTGATAATGAAATCATTACTGTTCCTTACAAAACTTCTTGTCAGTGCTTTTTAATGTCACGTCACGTCACGTCACGTCACGTCACGTCACGTCACGTCACGTCACGTCACGTACACATGATGTACACATGATGTGCACATGATGTGCACATGATGTACACTATTACTTGATTTTGTGACATCATAATTAGTCTGGAAGCCAATCATGGTCCAGTATTGAAATCTCACCAGTGTGATGTTATAACATGAAACCTGCAGTTTGCACATCCACTGAGAATGTACTTTACAGTGAAGTATCTTGTTGTTACACATTTTAAATGAGAATTATTGACA
>NW_019488664.1:0-491 GCF_002814215.2 Seriola lalandi dorsalis | reverse complement strand
CACACACACACACACACACACACACACACTGACTGAAAGGTGAGACAGTAAATCTGCATACCTCATAACACCAGGTCCATGTGCATATCGCTTAACACTCTCTTGTAATTCTTTTTGAGTGCTGAAAATATCTAGACCCTCCTCACCCTCGGCCACAGTTATCGCAGTCCTCACTCTTTTCCTGTTTCCTGTTTTGTGTCATTTCATTTTCTTTTCAGAATCGAACTTCACTCAGTCCATTATATCAGACCTGACACCTGCTGGCTACACCTTTGTTGCTAGTAGTATTAGCAGTAGGCCTATTCATTGTTAGTGTTGGTCTTTTCAAGGAATGTGTTGAAAGTAATAAAAGTATAGAATATCTCCAGTTTTATCCTTGAAATTAAGTGTTGAATCGAGTTCGCTCTCGTGAAATAAAGCCGGCTGCTGTCTGAGGATTAACAGTTTTTCAGCAGGTCAAATGTGTCACTCATCAGTGACATTTCTCATTG
>NW_019488663.1:0-491 GCF_002814215.2 Seriola lalandi dorsalis | reverse complement strand
ACATTTTTATGCACATTTTTGTGCATAAATGATGCACAAAACATGCTGAAAATTTTGGTATATTTGGAAACTCTCTTTAGAATTTTGAACAGTGCTTGGCTGCACAGCTTGAGCAGAACTGTTGAGCAGAGTACAACAGTGCTTATCTATACACAACTGTTCTCTCGTTTCTTTTTTCACTTCTTCTCTCAGCATGACAGTGATATCAGTGCGTACACGTATGAAAGGACCCTGATGATGGAGCAGAGGTCTCAGATGCTCCGACAGATGCGACTCTCGAAATCAGACCGGGAAAGAGAGGTAAGATTAGGTCCAATGTGGATATTGTTGTGCATTTAATTTAAAAAGGTTGTAGATTTGCATATGGCAGCCAGGACATGTCCTTAAATTGTCTCCACTTGTCATTTAAACAATATCAAATGACTTTGATTTTTAACACTACTATTCATGTGATCTGGCAACCATCTGCGTGACTGGGAGTTGTTTTGTTT
>NW_019488662.1:0-491 GCF_002814215.2 Seriola lalandi dorsalis | reverse complement strand
GGGTCCCTTGTCTTGACAGCGCTCCAAACTGCATTAAAATCTAGGTTACCGGATGTGACGTCAGTGCCCTGCCTCCCTGCCCAGCTGTAATCGTTGATAATCTCTTAAATCCATGTTTAGTTCCTCTTGGCGCTACAAACGGCCCATGTAAAATAAAGATGAAGAGAAAAAACTTAAATATCTTAATTTTTTACAAACACTGTCCCCCAAAAAGCAACATTAGGTGGCCGCTGGTGCTGTATAACACATTAATTTAGCATCACATGTCCGGTGGAGGTACTTTATTTTGAAAGCAGTCCGGAACTTGTCAATTCTCGCTTTAGATGGTTATATAACGAATGTTAGCGAGGAAACTAGGTGGTTAAAGTGGGCTTTTGAGAAAATATTGACCGTAAATTGTTTGCTTATCATAATAATCTTGACCTTAAAATTGACCTTTATTTTAAATGCTTTGCTTTTTAATGTACATCGCAGTTTTACTTTGACACTCC
>NW_019488661.1:0-491 GCF_002814215.2 Seriola lalandi dorsalis | reverse complement strand
CACATTGCAAATGTCTCTTCATCATTTGATGCACTATATTTACATGTACAGTAAACAGTATGTCTGTAAAAATCTATGTCATCTAACCTACTCAAACTCAGCAGCAATAAAATGGAACTCATGGTTTGGCTCCCAAGGCCCTGCTCCGAAAGGTTGGAGATCTACTTTTGTAGATCAAAGGCTGCTCCATCTCCCCATCCTTGGAAGTTCGCAGCCTGGGTGTCATCCTGGACTCCACTCTCCCATTCCAGGCACATATCAAGTCCATCACAGAATTTACTTTTTGTTTTCTTCCTCTGTAAAGTGGGCTTGGGTACTTTGAAAGGTGCTATAAAAATCTAAGTTATGATTCTTAATATTGTTATTATTGTATATGTGGACATATATGGGTATGGGGGAGCATTGGGGTACAGTGGTTAGTCAGCTGGGACTGACTATCCAATGTGTGAGAGTGTGTGTGTGAGAGTGTGTGTGTGCGTGTGTGTGTGTGT
>NW_019488660.1:0-491 GCF_002814215.2 Seriola lalandi dorsalis | reverse complement strand
CTTACAAATACATGCAGACAGACGCAGCACACCCCTACCCTTCCATCCCCCAGTGCTGTCACTCACACAAACACACACACACACGCACGCACGCACGCACGCACACACACACACCACCAGTCACCTCTATGGAGTCTGTGGAACAGATGGTGGTGTGGCGGAAGTGGTGTCTGTCCTCCATGTTTGTCTTGTTCGCAGACAATTAACGTGCAGTTCAGTTTCAGCTTCAGTTGCCACCGCAGTGCCAGTCACAGCTCCATGCACACACCTGTACCCAAACAAACACAAACTATTACCTTGAACTCCTCACTAAATATTTTAGCCAGAGTGCCACATACCCTAAGACTACTGTCGAGCAAATATATGTTCGAGTTTCATATCTGTACTCACCCCGAGGCTCAAGGCCTGATGGCAATATAGCTCCATGTTCTAGTTAATTATCAACAAACACAGATCTCATGAGCTTAAGTGCTTTCTAGATTCACAACAGT
>NW_019488659.1:0-491 GCF_002814215.2 Seriola lalandi dorsalis | reverse complement strand
CTGATGTTTTTAATCCATCAAGAAGTTATATATATTTGGTAAACAGATCCTTATAGATAGAGGGAAGATAATAGTGTGGTGCCAATGAACAAGCAGGTGTGGTAGAAAAGTCCTAAAAACAACTGTTAAGTCATAGACACTAATTCCAAAATGATTTGTTTATATGTTCCAAAGGCTAATTTATAGGAATAATTCTGCCAACAGCAGATTCTTCTGTAGCTAAATGTGGGACAGAAAGAATCTTCTCAGCCAAGTAAATATCTATATATGCTCGTCATTTAATTGTATAAATCTTTCAAACAGGCTTCTGATTTCCTAAAAATGTCCTCATTGGTGATTATGTTGAACCATGTGATCAGAGCTGATACTGACGCACAGACCAGTGGCAGTATAACAAGACCCGGTTAGATGGACTTTAATGTGGACCTGGTCTGACTCTGGTCCTGGGTTTGGGACGGGTTTTCAAGTTTGACCAAGAAATGGAAAGCGAG
>NW_019488658.1:0-491 GCF_002814215.2 Seriola lalandi dorsalis | reverse complement strand
TGGTTCAAAGCACAGGCCTGTGTGTGTGTGTGTGTGTGTGTGTGTGTGCGCGTGTGTGTGTGTGCGCGTGTCAGAGATGAAGCAGAGGCGGGACGGTCAGCTAGCCACTCAGAATAAAGTCATCCATCCCTGAAGGTGTCTGAGAGGCTCGCTCCACGCTGCCGGTCACACCCCTGTTCTCACAGATCAGAGACGAGACACCGGGCACTAAATAATTCAACAAAGAAACTATCAGCAACGCAGGAAACCATGAAAATTCACAGCTCGCAGGAAGTCATATTTATTCTGGAGTGATCTGAGGGGTGGGTGAGATTTAAATTCAGCGGACGACTTCATTATAAACTCACACGAGGACTGATGGTTGCTAACCTCTGCTAAACGGAGAGAGGCCGACCACTTGTAGATACACATCATATGACACGACCCACTCACTGCAACATTTATGTAGCGCAACAGGGCAACGCGTTCAAACGTACCCTATAGGGTTTTCT
>NW_019488657.1:0-491 GCF_002814215.2 Seriola lalandi dorsalis | reverse complement strand
TTTATAAATCATTCGCAGTACAGCAGTGTTCTAAAGGAAACTGAGGCCCAGTCTACCTCCCCCTTTGCTTTAGATTCCTCACTCACATGGCCTACATTCTGTGTGAACACACACACACTCTCTGCTGGGTTCTCAGAGCACTGGTATTGACTGTGGCTACAGTTGAGCTGCTCTCTTGAATGAACTACAGTGCACTAATGTGCTGCACTCTGTCAGACTGCCAGCAGCCACAAAAGATGCTGAGCCGAGCAGCTTGATACGCAGCCAGCGCACGCACGCACACACACACGCAGCTGTAACAAATGCCTGAGTGAGTTCGATGAGTTATTGAGTGATTGTGAAATCGAAGGTGGTGCATGTTGGGATGTAGGACTGATGGAGGTCACAGTGACAGGGAGGTTCATCTCATCCTGAGAGTCCGAGGCTCCACCAAGTCCCCCTGAGGTACCTGAAGACAGGAAGAGAGAGAGAGAGAGAGAGAGAGAGAGACA
>NW_019488656.1:0-491 GCF_002814215.2 Seriola lalandi dorsalis | reverse complement strand
AACCAGCAACAGTATGTGAAACATCCAGAGTGACACACACCCCCACACACACACACACACACACACACACACACACACACACACACACTAAACTCTTAACGTGACTCTGGTATGTAAATCAGTCACAGAGTCCTGAGCTGCTTCACGTGTTTCTCTTCTACATGTTAAAGTTAAAGAAGTTCGATGGAGCCGACGTGGATCAGACTGGAACCGTCTCAAACACTTTCAGCTTTAACTTCATTTTCTCTGAGGGAGAATCTGTGTCTCAGGCAAAACATACAACACATAAACTTGAACATGAAATATTAATAGAATACATCGAACACATGATGTGAAAATATAAAACGTCTGTTAAACCCTGAAACATAAGTTCACATTAAACAGTGAATGACAGAAGCAGCACGACCGACTGTGACTGAGTGTTCCTGTGTGTTCCTGTTCACACCTGTTCACACCTGTTCACACCTGTTCACACCTGTTCACACCTGTTC
>NW_019488655.1:0-491 GCF_002814215.2 Seriola lalandi dorsalis | reverse complement strand
TATGATATTTTTGATATCATAATTAATTAAATATGGTTTTATGTTATTAGTCACTTTATTTTATTCTATTTTATCTGTTCTTTTATTATTAATTCCTAATGTAATTAAATCTATTTTATTGCATCTGTCAGCTTTCTATTCTTTTTAGCTTATCAGTCATCTGTGAAGCACTTTGAACTGCAAGTGCTATACAAATAAAGTTTGATTTATTGATTGACTGATTGATTGATTGATTGATTGGTTGATTGATTGATTGATTGATTGATATGCATGTGTTCCATACTGTATGTATAATATAAATGTACCATAAATATATTCAATTTAAAATAGATGTAAACATAATTACAAATGATAATGAAAGAAACTAAAGAGATCAATAAATTCTAATAAACTCATCTGAAATAATATTTACATACATCTGCATTTATAAAATATAATTTTCTTGATTATTATTTCAAGTGTCTCACTTAACAGGGTTAGTGAATAAAAAA
>NW_019488654.1:0-773 GCF_002814215.2 Seriola lalandi dorsalis | reverse complement strand
GACGTTTTTTGAGGTTTTTATGATTTACTATATTATGACGTTTTTTGATATTTTTATGCCTTGCTGTATTATGACATTGTTTGACATTTTATGCCTTACTATACTATGAGGTTTTTTTAGGTTTTTATGTCTTACTATACGATGACATTTTTTGAGGTTTATATGCCTTACTGTACAATGTCATTTTTTTTTTAGATATTTTTGTCTTACTATACTATGATGTTTTTTGAGATATTTATGCTTTACTATACTATGACGTTTTTTTTGTTTTTTATGCCTTCCTATACTGTGACGTTTTTTGAGGATTTTATGACTTACTATACTATGATGTTTTTTTAGTTTTTTATGCCTTCCTATACTATGACGTTTTTTGAGATTTTAATGCCTTACTATACTATGACGTTTTTTGATGTTTTTATGCCTTACTGTACTTTGATGTTTTTGGGGAATTTATGCCTTACTATACTATGACGTTTTTTTAGTTTTTTATGCCTTCCTATATACTATGACGTTTTTTGAGGTTTTTATGCCATACTATACTATGACGTTTTTTGATGTTTATATGCCATACTATACTATGACGTTTTTTGAGGTTTTTATGCCTTACTATACTATGACGTTTTTTGATGTTTTTATGCCATACTATACTATGACGTTTTTTGATGTTTATATGCCATACTATACTATGACGTTTTTTGAGGTTTTTATGCCTTACTATACTATGACGTTTTTTGATGTTTTTATGCCATACTATACTATGACGTTTTTTGATG
>NW_019488653.1:0-491 GCF_002814215.2 Seriola lalandi dorsalis | reverse complement strand
TCTTCTTTTTTTTTTTTTTACTCCTTTAACTTTTAATAATAATTTCTCACAATTTCCTCTTCACTCACTTCTCTCTCCAGTACGCCTGGTTCACAGTTTGACGAGGCTGTGGCTGCGGGCCAGAGCAGAGGCCGCTCTCTGGGATCAAAGCCTATTGGCATCTTCAACGGATTCCTGCCATCCATTGATTCCATCTCCTTCAGATAACAAAAGGCGTTTCTGTTGTGCAAGAGCAAGCAAGCATTTAAAATGTGCAAAGTCTCGGCGGGCAAGTGAATCACTCATTGTTGGTGTCTTCGGCAGGACAGCAGGCCGGATCCCCAAAGATGCTGCTCTCACTTTTTCATCAACTTGACCTTTTCTAAGCAGCTGGGATTTGGTGTAGCATTGCTGAATATATATATGTGTGTGTGTGTGTGTGTGTGTGTGTGTGTGTGTGTGTTCAGCAGCTACATGAATACGATAGTTTATCCTTGTGGTATTCACAACAT
>NW_019488652.1:0-491 GCF_002814215.2 Seriola lalandi dorsalis | reverse complement strand
GACACACGGGTCAAAACATGACACTGGGAAGACAATCCTTTTGTACTGACAAAGACACTTACACATACTGGAGCTTGAGGTTGTATTGGAAGGCGTTGGCAGAGATGAGCCTCAGCTTACATGATGTAACCGTGCTGGAGAGGGGCAGAAAGCACAATAAACACAAAAACACTTTGTCTGTTTGTTCAAAATTTTGAACATGCGAATAAAACCATTGTAACTCAAAGTTGTGTGAATTTGTGTGAGACAGATAAAAGCAGGGGTTGCACTATTATTATTATCGATTAATCTGCAGGTTATATCTTTCAGTTAATCAATGAAATGTCAGTTCTGTCAGAAAACTGTGAAAATGCCCCTCCCAACTGCCCAAAGCCCAAACTGACATATTCACATCGCTTGAGAGTCCAATTTACAGGTGTCCACATATTTTTGACATATGAATAGTTTACCTGTTTTGGGTGTAAACAGCAAAATCTGAATTTTGAGTAATT
>NW_019488651.1:0-648 GCF_002814215.2 Seriola lalandi dorsalis | reverse complement strand
GGGGCAGCACCAGGAGCAGCAGCAGGAGCAGGACGAGCACAAGGAGCAGCACAAGGAGCAGCAGCAGGAGCAGGACGAGCACAAGGAGCAGCACAAGGAGCAGCAGCAGGAGCATCAGCAGGAACAGCAGCACCAGGGGCAGCACCAGGAGCAGCAGCAGGAGCAGGACGAGCACAAGGAGCAGCACAAGGAGCAGCAGCAGGAGCATCAGCAGGAACAGCAGCACCAGGAGCAGCAGCAGGAGCAGGACGAGCACAAGGAGCAGGAGCAGAGTGACGAGCTGCAGAAAACATGTTTTAGAAACATGAAAAAACTTTACTTTGAAAATACATTTTGTGAACCATAGAACTACCACCTATTGCATGCACTGTATCACTCCACCAATCAGCTTTTGACAGAGCTGTGTAGGAATACAGTAGTGGTTGAGAAAATATAGTTCCAAATTAAGGTCTGTTTGAAATTATTAAAAATAAAGAGACAGTTCAACTGATTTAACTAAAACTTTTTCATCACTTAAACATCTTTAATGTGTCCTGTTAATTATAATAAACATTAAATATTTAAAGGACCTGTGGTGAAGGGGGGACACACTGTGAATCCAAACATGATACTTTATTGTTGTTACTTAAACCTGAGACCAGATTCAAA
>NW_019488650.1:0-491 GCF_002814215.2 Seriola lalandi dorsalis | reverse complement strand
ATATATATATATATATATATATATATTATACTATTATTATACTATACTATCATGCCATTTATTATACCAGGAGGATTTTTACAACACATAAAGCATGAATGTTTTACGACATACTATACTATTAAGTTTACGACTTAGTTTTAGTCTTACTTACACTAGTACAGCTCTTCAGGAGGCAGAGGATGAGGAAGGCTCCAGGCCCAGATGGTGTGTCACCCTCCTACCTTAAGGCCTGTGCTGACCAGTAAGGCCCCATCTTCACTCAGACATTCAACACATCACTGAAGCTGTGTGAGGTTCGGGGGTTATATATATTTGAATATATATATAACAGATGTATGACTTACTATTACGTTATTTATGATTTACTATATTATGACATTTTTTATGACTTGCTATACTATGATGTTTTTACGACTTTATATATCGTCACCTTCCTAAAATAATGGCCTAAGTCATGTTTTGACAAAAATGTTTTTTTTGCCTAAATC
>NW_019488649.1:0-491 GCF_002814215.2 Seriola lalandi dorsalis | reverse complement strand
TTTTTTTTTTTTTTTGCCATTCCCAGTCCAGGAGTTTAGATATTCCCGTCTGAGCAACTACAAAAGTTTTTCTTAGCCACTTTCCATGAAGTGTTTCTCGAAAGAGCTGCTGATGGCCAAAACATAGACATGGACCAAAAAAAAAAGTTTTTAAAATTCATCCACAAACCTGTCAACATGGCCCGAGTCTGCTGCCTTTGGCTACTGCAGCTGGAAAGATTGATAATGTTTTCCAATCGACGTTTTGGGACGAAATCATCCATCCATTTGTGGCTTCAAATTAGTCACAGGTCATTTTTAGCCATGCTAGCAGCGTGGTTCTGAGGGTGGCGATGGCGATCAAATCGGATTGGTCCGCCACTGTGGCGCCCGCCCAGAGGACGAATCCTGGCGACTTTCTTTTTTTGTTCAGCACCACCGACAGGAATTAAGTTTTAGATGCAGCGTGATTGATTGCAAACACGGGAAATGGAAAGACAGAAGAGGGGGGC
>NW_019488648.1:0-491 GCF_002814215.2 Seriola lalandi dorsalis | reverse complement strand
CACACACACACAAACACACACACACACACACTCACATACACATTCAGGGCTGTAAACATTAGCAATATTTTCCCATTTCCTCTGCAGGGCAGACAGGAGAGCAGTAGATCTTCAGGGGGGGCTGAGCCCTTCACTGGTAATAATCTCCTTTACACTTCACACTGCCAGGGAGATGAATCATGGTGGATGGGGTCACTGTGTGCGAGAGAGGGAAGGGGGCCCTGACAGGCCATGCAAAGGCTGGCTGTTATGGTCTTTCAGTGTGTGTGTGTGTGTGTGTGTGTGTGGAATCAGAGGGGCAGAGGGAGGTCAGGGATCTAGTTCAGATATTGTCAGCAGAGAACAGTTGCAGAGCTGTTTTCAATGATGCAGGTTACATGGATTCACAGAGGTTTATTTATAACCACCACCTTTTCAGGCTGACGCAAACATTGTTCCTTTGGTCCAGTTTAGAGGATATACTAAGACTATGAAACTTTTGAAAATTTTAA
>NW_019488647.1:0-491 GCF_002814215.2 Seriola lalandi dorsalis | reverse complement strand
TGATGGAGAATTAACGAGGTGTAATGTGAAAGTTTCAGCTGTGTGCTTCCTGCTGGGCGGGTTAGAGAGTCGCCCTCGCCGTGTGTTGCTTCTTCTCTGACTGTTTTTGGAAACTCTTGGACTTTTATTTCCCGTTTTATTTTGAAGCAACATTCCAGTGTTGTTTCACTTCCTGTCCTTGTCTTTTTTTTCCCTCCTTTGTGATTATCTGCCCCGCCCTGATGTGCACACCTCCCTGGTGTAGTTAAGTCAGCTCGTTCTGTTTGTTCCCGTGATGAGTTTGTCCTGAAAACACACATTAAAACAGTGTATTGACCAAACAGAAGATACTGCAGTCGTCCAGTATCAACGTTTCTGTGGCTGATTTCACCTCATCAAGCCGCAGGGAAAAGTTCACGTTCACCGTGCGTCCACATGTAGTTCAAACAATAATGCACATTGTATAAAACTGCACAGAAAATGTATTTGTATTTATATTTATCAAAAAAAAA
>NW_019488646.1:0-522 GCF_002814215.2 Seriola lalandi dorsalis | reverse complement strand
CATGTGTTGTGCTGTCCAGAGGAAGTTTCAGTCTCTCTCTCTCTCTCTCTCTCTCTCTCTCTCTCTCTCTCTCTCTCTCTCTCTCTCTCTCTCTCTCTCATGGAAGCATCTGACGCTCCAGAGGAGAGAGACTCTTCACAGCTTTTATTCTGAAAACACAGAGACTGAACCAAACAGGAAATGTGCTGCCAAACTGACACAAGGGGCAAAAAGAGGCTGAGAGGCTTCAGAGATGGACAGAGAGAAGAGCCTCTTGTCACAGACACAGACCCACAGTTCGTGTAGAAATGTAGATTATAGAAGCTTCACCACAGCAGACACAAGTCCAGAACGACAACAGGAAACAACCAGAGAACAGCCTGATACCTGAGATCACAACCGCAACATGAACACAACCACCAGCTTCAGGTAATTCTTAGTCGATTCCTCTCTGCTCTGAAAAATACCAGAATAAACAACCACTCCAGGACTTTTATTTTGAAATACTGAGCTGCGATAGATTGAGTTTAGAATCTAAAAACA
>NW_019488645.1:0-491 GCF_002814215.2 Seriola lalandi dorsalis | reverse complement strand
TGTTAAAGGATGTTTGATACTTTCCTTTTCAGTTTGACTTAAGCAAATATCCATAAGTTACAATACACTGCGAACTATCTGTCTCTGATTTATTCACTTAGGCAGAGCTAATGTTTAGTAAAACTTGTACCTACAGATATCGTCTCCATTTAATTGACCGAGTTAACGCTCTCTACCAATGCAGTCACCTCACTGTGCCCCAGTGGCTTATAAAGTTCTGCCATAATGATGCAGGAGAGGGGACTGTATTTCCACTGTGGGTTAGCAGAGCATGGTGAGCTATAGGGATGAGCACAGGCCAACAGCTCTCCTGCTGCACAAGCAAACACTTCCTCAATTCACCCTCTGTTTAGATCAGGTCTCTGGTTCCCCATTAAGTCTGTTTACTTACTGCAGTCAGAAGTGTGTGTGTGTGTGTGTGTGTGTGTGTGTGTGTGTGTGCGCTTGTGTTTGTTTATCAGTGTGTGTGGGAAAATGTGTGTGTGTCCATG
>NW_019488644.1:0-537 GCF_002814215.2 Seriola lalandi dorsalis | reverse complement strand
GGGGGGGGTAAGAAAAGATTGAAAGTGAGAAAAAGGGGCAAGCAGCAAGACAAAAACTGGACCACACCAAGATTGGGGGAAGTAGCACCTGAAAGAGAGCAATACTGCAAAAAAAGAGAGTAAAGGGAGGGGGGAAGATGCTCAATGTGAAAAGAAAACAAGAAAAAGTAAACTAATCAGGGAGAGATGTGCTCGGTACACTCTGGCCAGGGGCTGACGAAGGCTCCATGGAAGTAACTGAACAGATGAACAGAAGAAAGGGAAGGAAGGGAAGACAGCAAAGACAACAGATGAAGCCGAAAGAACAGGCAGGGAGACAGACAGGCAGATACAGTATAACAATTGATGGCAGAGGCAATGCAAGCTGAGTAGCGTGGTTAAATATTTCACTGGGGCTTGTTTGTGCTTTTGTGTGCTGCTCTGTGCCCGTGTGTGTGCGTGTGTGTGTGTGTGTGTGTGTGTGTGTGTGTGTGTGTGTGTGTGTATGTGTGTGAATGTGTGCGTGGGCATGTGAATGAGAGTCCCTGGGAGACAGAA
>NW_019488643.1:0-491 GCF_002814215.2 Seriola lalandi dorsalis | reverse complement strand
AAAGAGGGGAAATACCACCTGAACCTGCTGGTTCACTTTAAGATCCATGTGTATTCTGTGGTTCTAAAACACATAAAAGCCTGGCCATGTGTTCGATCAATCATCTGTGGAACATCTGGAACATCTGAACCCTTGTCTGCTCGGCTATCGATGCTAATGCTAACCAACAACGTCTTCTCCTCATCCCAAACAATATCAATACAGTTGCGAACTCGTTTCCTGTCAGTCAAATTGACTAATTGTTTCAGCTGCAGTTTATTTCGACATGTTTCAGAACGGTATTTATGCAAATGTTGAACTGAAAATCCAAACAGCTACAAGAATCGTGTTTATCCAAGATTTTTTATCTCGTCAGAGCAGAAACTGTCAGAATCATTTAGACGGCGGGACACGGAAACTGTCCTTTGAAAGCCAAGATGACAGTGATGCTAACAGTCGAACCTATTCATGCGTGTGTGTGTGTGTGTGTGTGTGAGGAATCTGATCAAAAC
>NW_019488642.1:0-491 GCF_002814215.2 Seriola lalandi dorsalis | reverse complement strand
GTTTTCTGGAGCCATGATGGCAGGTTACCGTACTCTTTAATATCTCAACAATAACCTGATGAAGTAACATGACAGTTTTTATAGACATTCATGGTCCCCAGAGGAGGACTACTACTGACTTTGGTGATCGGGGGAGTTTTCCTCTAAGGACAAAATTTCAATTTGTCCAATAATTCATGACGACATATCAGTTTATATCTTTGCAGATTGGAGCTAGCTCCATGCGGGCGGGGCAGCTCCAAATGGGACAGGCTAGTAGCAACAAGTAGGCGGGAATCCCGAATGGAGGCTCTTCATTAAAATTATAGTAAAATGTAAGTTAGAGTGTCTTTAGTGCTGTGAGATGTAGCAATTATGGCTGTGCTGTATAATGGCGCTAATCACCCGCTTCCATTAGATTTTGATTGAAAGTCCAGAATCGATTCATTTTGATTAGCTTAGATTCTAACTTCTGTCCTTCACGATTCAGTTACATCAGATAAACACCAATG
>NW_019488641.1:0-491 GCF_002814215.2 Seriola lalandi dorsalis | reverse complement strand
TCGAATTTACACGTTCCATCACAAGCTCCCAGAGCTAAAGACGACGCGTTTGCGTTTTCCATCCGACGTACAAACCAAAGTTTCCAATTATATAAAAGAAAAAACATCAAGTTTTCACGTCTCAGGAGCTGGAGCCAGTGTACGTTTGGCATTTTGCTGAATGAATGACTTAAATTATTGATCAAATACTGACAGCATTCATTTGTGTTTCTCAGTGTATAAATTAATCAACTAATCGTTTTAGGAAACTTAAGTACATTCCCGTAAAGCTGTGAGATCTCAGAATTATTCCACTTGAATATGGAGGTGATCAAATAAATAAACCAGGAAGTCCCAAGAAAAACCCAAGGAGACAGTAGATTAAGGTAGATTAGGTTCATTAATAGATTTTAGATGAGTAGATTAGGTTCATTCTTTAAAGGATAAATCTGGCAATATCCTGTGTTTTTCTTCTTGTCAACAAATCCCATGAAGAGACTAGAGTCAAAAAT
>NW_019488640.1:0-491 GCF_002814215.2 Seriola lalandi dorsalis | reverse complement strand
TCTGACCCTTTGGTCTGTTCGCCTCATCTACAGGTGCGTGCGTGCGTGCGTGCGTGCGTGCGTGATCATTCTATATCATCCATGTACAGTAAGTAATGTTAGCGCTAATGTGTTGCGTTTGCCTCTGACTGCTCTTTTGCTGCATGTGTGTGAGTCTGTTAAATAATGGAGACCTGAGGGTCACACAGTGGCATGTGGCCAGTGTTTATCCATGCTGGGATGTTGGCAGTGAATTATTGGCACCATGTTCATATTCAAAAGTCACCCTCTCTCCCGCTCTCGCTCTTTCCTTTCTCTCTCCTGTCTCTATGTGCAGACAGTGTGCATCCGGTGACTGAGTACCCATCGGTGTGTTAATTTTGTCAGATCACCCAGGGCTAGTTTCAAATTTGCAAGTGTCCCACTTCTCACTGACCGATCCAAAGCCTCGGGTCCCTACGGGAAACTGTTTGTTTGTGCTGATATTCATGTTTCAGTCAGGGATAAAGACT
>NW_019488639.1:0-491 GCF_002814215.2 Seriola lalandi dorsalis | reverse complement strand
TTGTGTGTGTGTGTGTGTGTGTGTGTGTGTGTGTGTGTGTGTGTGTTTTTAGTGGAGCAAGTGAAAGTGCTTTGGAAAGAAAAACACCCACAGTCAGATCGACACATGCAGTGGCACAGAGCTGTTTTCAATAAAAACCAAAACATTCAGACTGAACTGACACTCACTCGGGCAGAACTGATGATTTCCAGGCAGATCGTAAATAAACACACATCAGCTCAGCCTGAGGTAAGACGAGACATTAAAGTTAAAGTCAACGGGAGGAAGGCAATGAACTCTCCTGCTTGGACACAGACAGACATTCCTGTCCATGGCAACGTGTCCAGCACTCAGGATGTGATGTTGGACATCAGCCCTGAGGTGGCGAGGTGGATGAGAAGTGATGGCGGTCAGGCTCTGGTGGTGGATATAGGGATGGTTGTGCTTGACAGAGATGCCCTCGAGGCAAACCCAACCATTTCTCTGGAATTAGGCCTCGTGCAGCCAGAGCC
>NW_019488638.1:0-491 GCF_002814215.2 Seriola lalandi dorsalis | reverse complement strand
AAAAAAACACGTTAGTAAAAGTGACAAGTTTTGAGAGTAAAATCTTGATTTTGCATCAAACAAATTAAATTAAATCCTGGTGAGAGACCAGATCTGACTGAGGCTCCTGAAAGTCTCTGACTGTCTCTGGAGCTGTTTATTCCTGTTGAATACTGTTTTCCTCTTTTATTGTGAAAGAGTTGTCCAAGTTAAAAGTGCCTTCAAAGGCTTATTTCGGTTTTTGTTTTTTTGTTTTTTTTCCACCTTCACCTGCTTCACTGTGATGACGTGTTACAGGTGGACGTTTGAAAAGCAGCAGCCGTTTGTCTGGTTTTATATTGAACCATTTTCTCTGTCGCCATATGCTTTACTGCTGCTGGAGGAGCAGAGTGGAGGCTGTGAGGTAATAGTGCGCACGAGGGTGGTGGGTGGTGGTGGAGAGACAAAGGGGGAGGGAGAGAGAGAGAGAGAGAGAGAGAGAGAGAGAGAGAGAGAGAGAGGGGGATATAGGA
>NW_019488637.1:0-491 GCF_002814215.2 Seriola lalandi dorsalis | reverse complement strand
CCTGCAGCTGCAGTCGTGGATCCAGTGGACTGGTCGCTCTTGTTTTCCACCTCAGGCAGCAAATTCAATTAGTGTCTCCAACACTCAGCCACAGAGCTGCTCCTCAAGTTTCCAAACTGTTTTTATTTTCTTCTCCCCGTGACCACAAAACAATCTGGTCCATTGACCCGTGTCAGCTCAGGTCAGCCAGAGAGGAGATGCTGCAGGACACCTCAGTGTTGCTGTGATTCATTCGTCCCCGGACTGTCCAAATCAGATTCTGTTCGGCCTTTTGTGTTTCCAGAAAGGCTGTTTTAAGGTCTCTGATGAGGTTCATCTTCAAACATTTTCTCATCTACTGACTTAATTTTCCACTCAGAATAAATCCCATAGAGGATGTAACGATCACAGCAAAATTACCAGCAGAGTTAGTGTGAGATTCCTAAATTGAGACAAGCAGACACAAATGACCCTTGTGGAACTGTTAATTTCCTTCAGCTGCATGTGTCCGT
>NW_019488636.1:0-491 GCF_002814215.2 Seriola lalandi dorsalis | reverse complement strand
AGACTTAAAAGGGGGAGTCCAAGTCAGTTTGAACAGTGCACAAACTCTCAACCACCTTCCACTCATACTCTATTACTCTACTCTACTAATGATGACAATGATACACCCCCTCCCTGTACCAATTCACGAGTCATATCAGGACTAAACACCTTGACTTTACCTGAAACCTGCGCAATTAAAAAGAATTTGATGAAAGGTAAGAAGTTTGTATTCGCCTATTCCATCATTTACAATGTCCAGTCAGCCAATCAGAAGAGAGGCTCGGAGGCCAACACAAGACGCCCTGTTCTTGCCAGAGCTCCAGACAGAGGTGTGAGAGATATGTAAAACTATATTGAGATGATTTTTGGTACTTTAAACCACAGATATGTAAATCTTCTTCCTTCACTGTATCCCAGCATGCACTGGAAGGAAAGCAGGAAAATGGTTTAACACACAACAACACACAATCACACACACATTCAAACCTGTGGATAATTCAGAGTCCGAGT
>NW_019488635.1:0-491 GCF_002814215.2 Seriola lalandi dorsalis | reverse complement strand
CCAGGCACTGGCTCCTCACCCCATTGACAAACCTGCAGAGCGCAAAGGAAATGCCCTACAATTATGCACACGCTTGTGCATGCTCTGTTGTAGAGATGTCATCAGCCTCCTGAAACGATTGATCAACAGGGTCATTTATATGCATCAGCATTCAGGTGCTTTGATTGACCATTTATGGTTGAAAGTGGATGGATGGCAGGATATGAGGCTGATCCACATGCGCACATTGATTTATAAAGGGAACATTACTTGCTTTTTTGCGTATGCCGTTTTCAGCTTTTGTGCACACGTACACTTTTAGTATGAATTCTAAGCACTGTTTTATGAATGAGGCCCAGGTCCCCCTCAGAGAGTGTTAAGTCCTGATGCTTTTATCTTTTTTATCTGTAGCAGGAACTGGTTTTGAGGACTTTGGCAGCTGTCTGTCTGTCTGTCTGTCTGTCTGTCTGTCTGTCTGTCTGTCTGTCTGTCTGTCTGTCTGTCTGTGGACA
>NW_019488634.1:0-492 GCF_002814215.2 Seriola lalandi dorsalis | reverse complement strand
ACCTTCACGGCCCACAGGTTGGGAATCACTGCCCTAGATATCCTCGCATCATTTTAGATTCATTCCCCCAAAATTCACTATTTCACGTATTAGGTTTAAACTTTTTGGATTTCCACTAAAATTAAAAATCCAACCTGCAGTGTGGAACTTTTGTCTCCCCCTCTGGGCAGTGAGAGTAATTACACCAACAAAGCCACACCAATGTTTTGGTGCTGATCGCTTTCTTCTTTAGCGTTTAATCCTTATAAAAGTTTCACTTTAATCTGGGGCATCGGAAACTTTTCTTGACTCCTAGCTTCTTGCACTGTCTCCGTTGCTATGGTTCCTCCCCTCTCCAGCTCTGGCAAAACCAATCATAGCTGGATGACGTAAAATGCAACACTACCGATGCTCCAGCGCTGGAATGTCACCACAGACACCAGATTGCAGAATACAGAGCGATTTCCTGATGAGGGTGAACTTGCTTGACGTTCATTTATATGTAAAAGTGCT
>NW_019488632.1:0-492 GCF_002814215.2 Seriola lalandi dorsalis | reverse complement strand
GCCCAGAATTATAGTTTTGAAGCATTTTTTTGTCATTGTTTTTCCTTTTTTTGATATTTTTTTTTCCAAAGACCTGTGTCTACCTGGTGTATCTGCTCGGTCCCTGACATCCATTAAAATTAAACTGGCTAAATAAACATTCCATCAATAAGTCATGTGACAAGGAAATACATGTGGTTTTTGGATTTGATTTATAAATTTGTGCAACCCCCAAGAGGCACCATCCTCACTGACAACTGAAAATCATAGAATACAACCAGTGTGTTTGAAGGTATTTATACCTTCTCTCCTCCTAAAAGGAAGTGTGTGATAGTGAATGTATGATGAGCTTTTGGCAAAAGAAGGGAGAAATACAAAAAAATATTTTATTCACTTTTTTACAGTCGTCCACTTGATGGATGCTTAAGTCATCCAATAAATGCCATTTGTTGATTTAGTGGAGGTATTTAGAAACAAACTCTTAAAATGCCTCTTAACATTTGGTTATGTTTT
>NW_019488631.1:0-492 GCF_002814215.2 Seriola lalandi dorsalis | reverse complement strand
CGCGTGTGAGACTTGTGTATTTGTGACTTGCCGCCGTGGACGTTCGGGTTCTTGTGTAATAGCGTGAGGCGTGGAGCGAAACTAACATCCCTCATCACGACCGCACGTGTTCGCCGACCAGCGGAGCTGCAGGAAAATATCAGGCTGTTGTTTAAGGGAAGAGGCTTCGGTGAATTCTCCAAACACTAATTATTTCTAACGGACGGCTCGTCTGTGGATCGCGGTAGTGTAGCTGAAACAGGTGTGTGTGCACGAGCGAGCGTGTGTGTGAGTGAGCGAGTGTGTGTGTGAGGGCTTTCATTGAATTCATCTTTGGGGTTTTATAATAAAAAGTGACCTTTTCAAATGCATTATTTTTATCTGTACCTCTGTTTGCTTGAGTCACATCATTACCTGCTTGTTCTTTTTTTAGTTTCAATAAATAAACTATGAACGATGAGCTCGTCTGGTGCATTATTTTAATTATTTTCATCAAGCTGCTAATCAGTGTAA
>NW_019488630.1:0-492 GCF_002814215.2 Seriola lalandi dorsalis | reverse complement strand
TTGGTTCCTGGCAGGACTCTGTCCGAAAGCACAAAATGGAGCATGCAGGGAGGCTTGGACTCCACAATGCATATACACTTTACCATACCCCCCTCTGAGGAGCAGGACGAGACGGTCTTAATCTCAGGGGCATCTGTAAGGACAAGTAATGCAGTTATGAGTTGGCCTTCTGTTATATGTGTGCAAATAAGAATGATCTTCTTTATCATTACATTTTGTGGATTGCTTACTTACATAACACACTGAGCTGCACAGGGCTCGACTTGCCTCGTCCTTCTGTGTTGATGGCAGTACAGTACAATGCACCTACGTGTCTGGACACATTTGGCAACATGTAGTGGTTTCCCCGATGCAGCTGAGCACCTTTTTCATTATGCCACTCATAGCTGCTGGCAGGAGGATGAGCATCACTGGAGCATTTCAGCTGCACAGCCTCTCCCTCCTTTACATCTGCCTTGAACTCAACCTTCACATTCACTGGGGCGTCTGCAT
>NW_019488629.1:0-532 GCF_002814215.2 Seriola lalandi dorsalis | reverse complement strand
TAGTGATAATAGTAGGATTCATCCTCTGAGCATCATGAATATCTTCATCAAATTTCATGCCAATCATCTGATTATTGAGATTTCAGTTTGGACATCCCCAGAGCACAGAGATAGTCACATGACGCTCGAAGGATTATTGGAGGACTGACCAGAAGCTTGTGAATGAACTGAGTCACAAAGCCAACACCTGTTCACCTGTATATACACCACAATACAAACACACTGTTCTAGTGGGAAGGGCTCCATGAAGGTTCATTCACACTCACACAGCTTCATACACAAGGTGTGTAACTTCTAACCAAGAGGTTTGTCACAGTGACTTATTTTTGTGACTAGGATTACTTTGTCCTGATTGACCACATGACTGACCTCTGCTGTCATCTGACCTCTGCTCTCCTGTGACTGACCTCTGCTGTCATCTGACCTCTGCTCTCCTGTGACTGACCTCTGCTGTCATGTGACTGACCTCTGCTCTCCTGTGACTGACCTCTGCTGTCATGTGACTGACCTCTGCTCTCCTGTGACTGACCTC
>NW_019488628.1:0-492 GCF_002814215.2 Seriola lalandi dorsalis | reverse complement strand
TTTTTTTTTATATCAACAATGGGTGAAATGACCTTGTGTGATGTAAAAGATACTGACTCATAAGGACGACTTATCACCTGACTCTGCACTTCTCCTCTGTGTTTTAGCATCTTTGGTTTGATGGCCCACAACTTTACTGTTTTGGTTCAGTCTCATCACCCCCATGAAAGCAGCAGCAGGCAGCTGTTTTCACTGTTTTCAAACCTACTGTTTGTTACCTGTCCAAAACCAGCAGACACACAGAAGCAGTGATTAGCTGTAGTGAACATAGTGGAGCATTATGCTGCTAAAAAACAGATATTTCCCTCAGGAATCGATAGAGAACAAAACAGAGCTAAAAGAAGAGTGAATATTGGATTTGCATGGACTTGTCATTCTGCAGATTAGACTGTCTGTTCTATACTAGTCTCTCTCTCCCTCTCTCTCTCTCTCTCTCTCTCTCTCATAAAGCAGTGTGATTGCCCATAGCATCACCATCTGCCAGCTAGCACG
>NW_019488627.1:0-492 GCF_002814215.2 Seriola lalandi dorsalis | reverse complement strand
TATTGTTAGCAGCTGTCAGTTCCTACAGGTGAGACCAGCACCTGTTAAAATTCACCATCCTGTTTTAACTAGTTTTTGGTTTACAGTCGTTACAGCTTCTCAAACTCAGTGTCTTTGTCAATCTCCTTGAATCTCTGTGTTTGAAATTTGCTCTATAAATATATATGAATATCTTGCCTTGCCTTTAATATTATAATATTAAGACAAACACTTTATTAAATGTGTGGTACATGGATGTGTCTGCCAGTTAGTGATCCAAAAATATTTTTCCAGATGTCATATGTGGGTGCATCTCACATCTCTTCCACTGTTTTGATTTTTACTCAAAAGGAGACACAAATATTGATTGTTACACACAACACTTTCCTAATTTTTTTGACAGAGGAGAAGAGGCTGTTTATCAGACTGACAAAGTGATTGAATAATGCAGCTGCTCTAATCTGCTTTGAACCTGCAGTTTTATCAAACTTATGCTGCAAACAAATAAAATAT
>NW_019488625.1:0-541 GCF_002814215.2 Seriola lalandi dorsalis | reverse complement strand
TTTACGAAGATGTGATGTAATGCTTTTCATCTCTCTCTCTCTCTCTCTCTCTCTCTCTCTCTCTCTCTCTCTCTCTCTCTCTCTCTGGGCGTAGAATATGGCTCTATTCCCTCTAATTACTTTGGGAATGTCCACTGCTGAGTTCAGGCCTAAACAAAGATCCCTTGGGCTTATGGCCAATTTCACACAGAGTTACCAAACCACAGCACGTAGAAAATTAGCTCTCCGCCTTCTCTGTGTAACTTTATCCTCTCTAATCCTTTTAACTGATGAAGTTTGCACCTCGTATTGTGGCATTAACGATAAAACATGGAGCCAATCATAAAGGAAGATCGGCTTTTACAGAAACCAGCAGCTGCTGTGTGGCTCAAATTGCCGCAACGGTGTGAAAACATTTTCACAATCGCCAAGAAAATCCAACAGAAGATTGTGTTCATGCAGCCGCTGGGAAATTTCAAACAATGCAATAGTTTTCCTGCTTAAATTTGAAAGCTTACTAATTGAACTCACAGCCAAAAATCACAGTCAGTGTCTGCTCCAC
>NW_019488624.1:0-492 GCF_002814215.2 Seriola lalandi dorsalis | reverse complement strand
GGGTGTTCTGTTTGACGGACAACACCTGAGGTACTGCAGCGAGTGGAGCAAAGTTGTTGTGTGTTTCAGTCACGACGTTGCAGCTCCCATGAGTCCTCACGCACAGGAAGTCTCAGGTTACATCGACTTCAACGTTTCCATGGCGGCTCAGAACCTGTGGAGAGTGGTGAGGAGATGATGTCATCAGTCAGCTCTGTCACTGTTCATGTCATGTAACTTATTAACACCTGAGGCAAACGTGTGTGTGCGTGCGTGCGTGTGTGTTCAGGATATCTCTAACAGGGAGGCGGAGTCAGAGGTGTGGAAGACAATCCTATCTGAGGTTCGATTGGTCCACGTCAACACCTCGGCTGTCCTCAAGGTGCGGACAGGAAGTGACGCAAATGACAAACCTGAGCTAGACATCCTTATAAGAACATGATAACCTGTGTGTGTGTGTGTGTGTGTGTGTGTGTGTGTGTGTGTGTGTGTGTGTGTGTGTGTGTGTGTGTG
>NW_019488622.1:0-560 GCF_002814215.2 Seriola lalandi dorsalis | reverse complement strand
TCGCTGCAGGCTGTCCTACTGACACAAGTTCAAGCCCTCAGGATGTCAGAGCCCGGATTATATTAGACTTTTTAAATCAGTTTTGAAACAAGGTCTACAACAACACTTTTAGTCTCATTCATATCAACACAATGCAGCTGGGAGCGACAATCATTTGTGTTAAGCGGGAGGTAATCTGACGAACAATGCTTTCTTATTTACAGATGCAACCTGAGAGAGATTAATAAGGCGATGTGAGTAGCTGTGTGTCCAAATATGAAAGACGTAAATAGGCAAAGTATTGGAGGTGCATCGATCTCAGCCGTCCGAGGCTCTGAGTGATGGAGAGTAAGAAGCCTGCAGACCTGATAATGATGATGTTACCAGAGGATCATATTTCCTTCCCGTTTATCAGCTACTGCCTTACTGGAACTGCTCGAACATTCAGGATCAGGTTTCTGTGAGTGAGTGTTAGTGTGTGTCTGCACGTGTGTGTGTGTGTGTGTGTGTGTGTGTGTGTGTGTGTGTGTGTGTGTGTGTGTGTGTGTGTGTGTGTGTGTGTGTGTGTGTGTGTGTGTGTG
>NW_019488621.1:0-492 GCF_002814215.2 Seriola lalandi dorsalis | reverse complement strand
TTCATCTGGCTTTTCTCTTAAGAGACATAAAATGAGCAATAGATGGGTAAAGCACGTCAATCAGCAGTTATGCTGGGAGAGAAAGAAATGTGAAAAACAGGCATGCATGAAGGTAGGAAGAAAAGAAGGAAGGAAGGAAGAGCTAAAATGTTCAATTTAGACTTTAATATCGACTGTTTCTATTCATGCAATCAACAAACAATCTAACCGCGCTGCAAAGGGTAGTGATCCATTTCAAGATGATAGGAGTCATTTTGACTAGATGAACTGAGGCAGACCACTCAACTAAACCTGCAGCAGCTGTCAAATTCAAGTGACATGAACTGCAAACTAATAATCCTAACTGATCCATATATTTTGTCTGTCCTTGTGGGTAATTGAATTATATTTTTAAAATTGAAGTTGGTCTCATCTGCTGCGTCTGTCCTTGTTTCTCCCTACTTCACTAAATACTCCTGGGATCCTCTTTCTGCTGGTGTTGCCGGGGGGGGG
>NW_019488620.1:0-492 GCF_002814215.2 Seriola lalandi dorsalis | reverse complement strand
CATTCATTCATTCATTCATTCATTCATTCATTCATTCATTCACCAGGTTCCTGTAGTTCCTTGCAACAGTTCATTAAAACAAGCAGCTGCAGAAGATTAACAGACACATATTGTGATGTGAAACACCAACATCACGCTGAACTCACTTCTTTGGGTTTTAGGAATCAGACTAATTATCTGGGACTGTTTTCTGCCTGATTAAGTGAAATTAATTGTGGATTAAAGTTTACAGACAACGAAGGATCATTAGCGGTGTTAAAGTTTGAAGTTTGCAGCTGCTGCTGCTGCTGCAGGGAGACGCACAAAATGGCTGCAGCTCAGAGACACGAGGAAACAGACCAACGGGTTCAAGTTTAAACTGGGGGGAGTTTTTATTCAGCAGCAGCAGGAACAGACAGAAAACAACAGAGTAAAGCAGGAAGAAGAAAGAAAGACGAGGAAGAGGAATAAAGAGAGGAGAGTGGAGGAGAGAGAGGAAGCAGACGGAGTGGC
>NW_019488619.1:0-492 GCF_002814215.2 Seriola lalandi dorsalis | reverse complement strand
GTGTGTGTGTGTGTGTGTGTGTGTGTTTTCTACATATACACATGTAAACCATTTAACATGCAGCCAACTCACAAAAGCAGCAGATACCAGATACTGTTTTCTGTCTTTCCTCCCTCACTGTAACACACACACTTCTGTATACAGTGTGTGTGTGTGTGTGTGTGTGTGTGTGTGTGTGTGTGTGAATGTGTGTGTGTCAGATGTGACTGTGCCACCTAAATCATGTAGGCGCTGCAGCAGAGTGTCAGATATTGACGCCATGGCAACAACACAAAGCTGTGTGGTTACATAAAGACGATCAGAGTTTCTGAGTTAAAAGACAAACTGATCGAAAACAGACGAAGACTCACCTGAGGAGCTGCTGCCCTCATCTGATCTGAATTCATCTGGTCTGAACTCATGCGATCTCAGACTGCATTTAGCCCCTCCGTGCATCTTGGACAGAAAGCTATCTGATATTAAAGTGTGAAACTAAAGTGTAGAAGCAAAAAA
>NW_019488618.1:0-492 GCF_002814215.2 Seriola lalandi dorsalis | reverse complement strand
ACACACACACACACACACACACACACACAGAGCTTCTGTATGAAGTGACTGTTACACCAACAGACACAGAACTGACTGTAAATCTCTCAGCTCAGTCAAAAGACTCAAAACGAACGTTGTTAAAAAATAATGAAGGTGCTAATTGAAGCTTTTGCTTAAATCAACTCTTCCTGACACCGTCACTGTCCGCAGCAGGAAATCAGAGACGTTAGAATCTTCTCAGGCCACGAGCTCTTTATTTATTTCCATTTATTCATTTTAGTTTCACTTTGTGTTTCGGTCTGACCCCGCTGTCACCACGATCCTCTCTCTATCTGAAGTCTTCATCATGCCGCCTCACACACCTCTCCACACGTCTTCATCAGCCTGAGATCAGCTCTCTCTGAAAACCTCAGTCCTGATTCAGGAAACTGGTTCTTTAAATCTACTGGAGTATAGTCTCTCTCTCTTTGTATCACACACACAGTCACACACACACACACACACACACAC
>NW_019488617.1:0-492 GCF_002814215.2 Seriola lalandi dorsalis | reverse complement strand
GAGAGTTAAACACACCTCCACCGGACTTAACGTTTATACACAGTAACAAATCTGCAGCCTAAAACTCCTCCACATGAAAACCACAAGTCTTGTTAAGGTTGAAGGGTGCTCACAGATGTAGAGGGAGCGCTCGCTGTCACATTGAGACCCCCTCGACACACACACACACACACACACACACACACACTAACACTTGAGGAAACAACAGGACTTGGCGGCAGAAGGAGCAGCTGCTCTCTAAGGTCAGATTACAGATAAAGAAAACATTTTAGGTTCCAGGCCAGGAAAGCTGCTCTCTGACAAGAATGGGAAACGCTGCCTTATTCCTCCTGACACACTGCAACACACACACACGCATTTACAGCAAACGCACATGTGTAACAGTGTTACTGCTCCTTTATTTAAGGGATAAATTGAAGGTGATGAGCTGGCTGGTGACACCGCTGCCTTCCTCAGACTCATGAAAGGCATGAGCCCCATTTTTAAAAAAAA
>NW_019488616.1:0-492 GCF_002814215.2 Seriola lalandi dorsalis | reverse complement strand
ATTTTAGGTCTTTTATATGGTCTACTGGTGAAGAAGCCGAGTATTAATCTCTACTTGGGGAAGGGAGGGTACATTAAAATATGAGGAAATGATAAATATCTGAGTGCAGCACTGAGTGAGAGTCAGGGCTGCTTCATGTGTCCAGCTGTGTGTGTGTGTGTGTGTGTGTGTGTGTGTGTGTGTGTGTGTTTGGTGATGTACTGAATCTGTTCCACATATTCAGACTCACATACTGCACATCATGTATCTGGAAACACTAAGGTGAGTGTGCGTACCTGGTTTTTGGTCTGCGGTGCTTTTTCTCGGTTGCTTGTCTGAAGTGGAGTCTCGCTGGCCACTGGACCAATGGGAGTGGGCTAAAGACACAGGCAGTGATGTCACCATGGGAACAGAGAGGAAAGACAAGCCTGGATATTTGATGTTTTCTTATATGGACTTTTTCTTATATGGATAAGTGATCTTATGGATATCACCAGGAGTCCTGTACAATGA
>NW_019488615.1:0-492 GCF_002814215.2 Seriola lalandi dorsalis | reverse complement strand
CAGATCTTTAGTGAAACTTTTAAAAGCATAATTAGAAAACAAAATGCTGACTCAAAACAGAAAGACTGTTCTACTACTGTTTATTACACCATAAAATGATTATTAATGAGTAAGATGAGTAAGCAACATGTAGGGACATTATAACTGATGTAGGGAGCATTAGTGTATTAATAAAGGCTTTAATTACAGCATACAGTCTCGGCTTATCAGAAAATGGCGCCAGAGAAGGTTTAGTTGGTGAACTGCCACAACACCTACAGGCCAAAGTCACAAAATAATCTTAATGTGAGATGAGGTAGGCTACTCCCCGCGGCTCCGCGGACCTGCGCTCTCTCAGTCCTGGCGCGCGGCGCTCTCTCAGTCCTGGCGCGCGGCGCTCTCTCCCTGGGCCCTCTGCGTCAGCGCGGTCAGGAACCAAAAGCAGAAGTGGAACTGCAACACGTCGCACACTTTGGACCAGAAGTGCCCGGTGAGCCGCTGGAACAGCCGGTA
>NW_019488614.1:0-492 GCF_002814215.2 Seriola lalandi dorsalis | reverse complement strand
TTTGAGTTTGTTATTGAAAAGCAGCATCTGCTGATGTGAATCAAGATCTCAGCAGAAGAAGGAGGGAGAGCTGTTGATTTGCTGTCCAAACAAAAACCTCTCTGCATGCCTGACGCTTGGCAAAGAGCAGCTTGACACTCCACACACAAAAGACACAGAAGATTACAATTGTTTGTTGGTTATAAGCTGAAGCACGTTGTATTTGTCGGATCAGATCACATTTCATGACCAGCAGAAAACCAGGTCATTCCAAAAGCTTCACACTGTACACAGACATACTGTACTTACATAACCACCTACTCTTTCTATAAAGTAACATGTTACATTACCCATTCAATATTTACTCCACCACTGGTCTTACACTCCTACATAGCCTCGCACTATTTGTATTCCTGTTTACACTCTGCAGCACCTGACCTATATCTGCATTTGTTTCTCCATGTTTATGTTTATCTTTGTTCACTAGAGATCTGAGTCATATTCCCTTGTATC
>NW_019488613.1:0-492 GCF_002814215.2 Seriola lalandi dorsalis | reverse complement strand
CACTGTAACACACTGTATCACACACTGTAACATGCACTGTAATGCTGTAACACACACTTTAACAGACTATAACAATTTAACACGCTGTAACACTGTAACACACACTGTAACAGACTATAGCACTGTAACACACTATAACACTGTATCATACACTGTAACACACTAACATACCATGCACTGTAACAATGTAACACACACTTTAACACTGTAACACACACTGTAACACACTAACATACCATGCACTGTAACACTGTAACACACACAGTAACACTGTAACACAAGCTTTAACATACTATAACACTGTATCACACACTGCAACATGCACTGTAACACTGTAACACACACTGTAACATTGTAACACACTGTAACACACTAAAACTTTCACACGCTGTAACACACAATGTAACACACCTCTGTTAAAGGCTGTAATGGCAGAGGAGGGAACCCTTATAAATATGCAGTATATTTGTGCGTGTGTGTGTGTGTGTGTGT
>NW_019488612.1:0-492 GCF_002814215.2 Seriola lalandi dorsalis | reverse complement strand
ATAGAAAGGATTTTGGTGAAATTAATAAAATAAAACAAAAAATTATACAAAACTCTTTCCTTGTCCGTTACATTCACCCCTCCTTAATTTCTCCAAAATCCCAAACATTAGGAAGGAACTGTAATCAGTAATTTGTGCAATCTACAATGGTCACATTCACTCAAACCAAGATGACCCCCGGAATCAGATTCCTCAATACAGCATGAAAAGCTACTTATGAAATAAGTTCAGAGAAGACAGAAGTTGATCAGGCTACTGTGTCTCCTAGTTAATATGGTGCCTTATACACCACACCCAATCTTGGCACACAACCCTACCAATGAAAACATTTATCGTGCATGAACAAGAAGATACATAAGAATGATGATGAATAATGAATGAAAAAAAAAATAAATAAAAAAAATAAAAAATACTACAATTTGTACGTAGCTGTACCCCCATCTATCACACCTCAGAACAGAGTCAGCAAAGACTGAGATTTTCTGCCAAACC
>NW_019488611.1:0-552 GCF_002814215.2 Seriola lalandi dorsalis | reverse complement strand
CATGCAATTCTACCCCCGGTTGTATAATGGCCTATGTCAAAAGTGTGACTCTTTTGTTGAGTTTTTTGTGTTTCCTGAAAAACCTGAAAAAATGACTTAGGCCATTATTTTAAGAGGGTGTCGATATGATACATTATCCTCCTCTGTGTTTCCTGTCATTGTGATTTAAAGTCACATTCAAGGATACATTTGAATATTTTTTGGCACTTTGTCTTCATTGGATGATTCACAGTAGGGGGTGACAGAGACTGATTTGGCCAGTAATTGTTCAATGCACAGCTGGATTCCACACAATGAAAGAGCGCTAAAGTGTTGTGCTGTTGTTGTCATGTTTTTGTGAAAAAACATTTGAAGGATCATTATCTCGCTGATGCTTTTGTTTGTCTGACAAAAACTGTTTGTTAGTGCAATTGTTCCTTGCAGCCATTTTGCATTTAACTCCAATCATCAGTCTACATTTAGATGCTCTATACCAGATGTACTGTTCCTCCTGTTTCACCTGATTTTAGACTGCTAATAAGGAAAAATTATATATTATATACATATATATAT
>NW_019488610.1:0-492 GCF_002814215.2 Seriola lalandi dorsalis | reverse complement strand
GGGTCCTAATGGATAACACTTCCTATGACTTTTGAGTTTTTATTTGCAGAGGGAAGTAACTTGCATAGAACAGGAAGTGAAGAGAATTTTAGCTTTGGTATCTATAAGTACAGAGCCCCCTTGTGTCTTGTCAAAAGTTTATGACTTGATATCATTGTGATGTATCTTTGAAAAAGAAAAAGTGATTCTTGGCTCCTCAGTCAGTGATTAATAATCTTTACGCTGCACGGCTGTAGCTTCTGGGATTGCTCAACAATCAAATGCATACTCTGCTGGCTGCCAGTCTTGATCTACATTCATTTCGATAGCAAGAAAAATATTATGAATACCCACAGTGAATGATTAGTATTCAAGAAACTAAAAATATAGTTGGTTTTATTACTTTTTTGTGGCTTTTTCATATTTCACTAGGAGGCCCTAGAACACATGCTAGAAAATCAAGACCTCACCCCACCTCCACAGAGGGCATCCCAACCAACCAGTCATAGCCAC
>NW_019488609.1:0-492 GCF_002814215.2 Seriola lalandi dorsalis | reverse complement strand
TTATGGGATCCAAGCATGAATGATAATATTTATACAAGACGTACTCAAATTATTATTCTTACCCACTTACAGGCACTCTTCAAAAGATTTGGATAAGAAACAGAAAACTCTATGAAAGGCATACCAAACTCTTACTCTCCCTCGCTTGATTTCTCTAACCCTCCTCGACTGCTCCTCCCTCCCAGCACACTTTATGCCTGCATTATCTGCAGGAAAGTAAAAAAATTCAAATTGCAGTCTTGTTGAAATTTTCTCATTTGCAATATGGAAGTATGAGCTCTGACGATATAATACTGAACAATTATAAGATAGTGGATAGTGCACATAGATTATTGGCAGCCTGAGATTCATGGAGTTGAGATTTCTCAGATGTTTTTCAGTGGGAAATATTTATGTAAGTTTTTCTCATTTTTCTGATAGATAGATAGATAGATAGATAGATAGATAGATAGATAGATAGATAGATAGATAGATAGATAGATAGATAGATAG
>NW_019488608.1:0-492 GCF_002814215.2 Seriola lalandi dorsalis | reverse complement strand
GTGTGTGTGTGTGTGTGTGTGTGTGTGTGTGTGTGTGTGTGTGTGTGAGTGTGTGTGAGTGTGTGTGCATGAACATCTGTGAACATGTGTGAGTGTTTGAGTCTATGACTGGATGTAAAAACCCATTGATGAGGACGAGAGAACCAGAGGGGCTGAAATGCATCTGATTTCTGGGGTTTAGGAATCATTCCTGCAGCTCTCTATTCTAATGCTGCACACAAGCCTGGCTCCAGATCTCTGGATCACATCTCATGTTGTGCTTATTGCTTATTTTCTGCCACGTTCTATCAATCAACTTTGTAGGCGGGATCAAGAAGATGGATGTTGTATTCCTACATAACTAGCTACAGTATGTACATGAAAAATATCCACTAAATGGCAACAAGTGTGCAAACAGACACAGCTGCAGGTTGTTCAGAAAAAAAAATCTGTTAGATTATTTAAATGATATATTTCTTCAGTTTACAGGGAAAACTGCTCTTACCAACCTCT
>NW_019488607.1:0-493 GCF_002814215.2 Seriola lalandi dorsalis | reverse complement strand
ACTCTGTGTATCCAGCCCAATATCACAAATCACAAATTAACCTCAAAGTGCTGAGCAATATGTGCAGCGTTAAGACATCCTCTGTCCTTAGACCCTCAAACTGGATCAGGAGAAACTTCCCCAAAAAGGACAGATAGACAGACCTGTGTTCTGAGAGAGAAGAGCATTTAATGCATTACAGTTCATCCTCTGGAGAAAATGAACGTGTGTACAAAATTTCATGACAGTATATTCAATAGTTATTGCGACATTTTACTGAAAACCAATCATTTGTAGTTCAAGGCGATGCCCGAGGAGAAGATCACCAGGTCATTAGGGTTCATCCTCTCGAGACATGAATGTCTATATAAAACTTCACAGCATTAATTGGAGTATGTTGCTTGATGACTCATTTACGTTTAAACATCATATTTTAAAATCTCATCACCAAACTGCAGCAAAAACTCAGATTTTTGTACAGAAACAGGTCCAGCTGCCGTTTGCATTGTGGGAA
>NW_019488606.1:0-493 GCF_002814215.2 Seriola lalandi dorsalis | reverse complement strand
AATCCGGAGGGGAAACAGACTGCCTGTCAGCGAATAGCTTCCCAGCCCACCCAGCGTTTGTTAAGCAGTCTCGCTTCCAAGCCTCACAACATCCAGACAGTCTGTTGACACAATAGTTCAGTGCAAGGACAGGCAGATTCTAGGATCTGTTTATCAGATTTACAATCTACTGTATGTTTGTGACCTATCACACACACAGGTTCACATCTGGTTGCCACGACACCTAGTCAACAGGGATCTCTTGGTAACCCTTATAACCCACATCATTTGAAGGAGAAGATTTTCCACTATGACACTCACATCTACATATCCATTCATCCAGCGTGTTACCCTTCCTGCACTCTGTAGTCTCATGAGAGAGGATATTACAGCTAGTAGAGATCCTTCTTTATCAGCATTGTCATCCAGAACAGCTTCTAATGCACTGTGACCCCCCTTTTGCCCCCCCCCCGCCGCCCTATGAGTAATCCCTGATCCCTTTCGTCTGTAAGTG
>NW_019488605.1:0-493 GCF_002814215.2 Seriola lalandi dorsalis | reverse complement strand
CTTTGACAGAGTTTATGTTGATCTTTATTTGTGAACACATCTGTATCAGACATGTATCAAAATCAATGTACAGCAATGAATTGATGACATTTCCCAGTTCTCTTGTGACTGATCTTTCTATAGTCGGAGACTGTGAACATCCGCCCTGGTGAAATAAACATTTTTTTGCTTAATGTTGTGGTTTGATTGAATACACTGTCATTTTATTATCAAATCTTAAGTGAAATCTTCATCTAACTGTTGACAATGATGCCGCATTACATTTACAAAGGGAGACTATATAACTTTAAAGAGGCAATAACATATAATGGACAAATCAATAAAGAAAAATAGAAATATGCACCTTTCAAGCACTATTGTAAGTGTAACTAATTTTAACAACTCCAACGATGGAAATTTGTGCATCATTACTACCTTCACATTATCTCGTGTCATGCATAGAAATCTCTGGCTTCAAGAAAATATACTAATGTAGTGGTTCCCAACCTGTGGG
>NW_019488604.1:0-493 GCF_002814215.2 Seriola lalandi dorsalis | reverse complement strand
CGTGATACAGTGCGCTCCGTAGATGCCTGAGCGTAGGAACACGGTAGTTCAGCGGTTGAAAAAAAATGTAGTGACAAAGGAAAAGTGCTGTTTTCACAGGAAGATAAACCACTGGAAATATTCCACATGAAGCTTCATTTAAACAGATGTTGGATTGTTTAAGTGGCCGTTTTTAAAAGTGTCTAAAACAGGTTTTTCCTCGTGGCCCCGCCCACAGTAACACATCGCTCTGACACTGTCGGTGCGTCGGCTTCCTAACAGACACCACTCATCATCATCTGCTGCAGGTGATGTACCGACTGTATGTGACGAACTCACATTACAACAAAAAACCAGAACTGTCCCTTTAATACTGAGGTCACGTCTACATATATGTTACATGTATCTGAAGCTGCGACACAGTGAGTCCAGGTGTTTCCTCACCTGCAGGAGGCCGACAGAGGTCAGAGGGACTCAGTAGAGTTCAATAAAAACAAAGTGTGTGTGTATGTGT
>NW_019488603.1:0-493 GCF_002814215.2 Seriola lalandi dorsalis | reverse complement strand
TAGTATGTAATATATATATATATATAACATATAATTTTATAATCAATTAATCTTTATTTATAAAACCAAATTGGTGTTAGGTTCTGTGAGACTGCACTTAGTCACAACAGTGCTTTTAGCTAAATGCTAAAATAAGCATGCTGTCATGCTCACGTCAGTGCTAACATGATGATACTAATCTGTTTGTTTACCATGTTTAACAATGAATTTTTAGATGTTGTTTTCTAACTAGCACTAAACACAAGGTACAGCTGAGGCTGATGGGAGTGTTATTAGTTCTGCAGGTAATTGGTCATAAGCCAAAGTAGTGGAAAAGTTGAAATGTTGACCTGATGATGGTGCTATATGTAAAGATCACCAACATTACTACTGTCAGATAATGGACATGGATACCTTAGCTAACTTGTCTTGTATCAAAAACACATTATGAACATGTTAAGAGGATTAAAATGATGTGATGATTAGTGGACAGTAAGGAAAGAAACTCCCTGTG
>NW_019488602.1:0-493 GCF_002814215.2 Seriola lalandi dorsalis | reverse complement strand
CCGACGTAACATATTGTAGGTGTTGCAAAATGACAGGTAATTGACATTAATCCGCTCTCTCTGAGACTCGGGGGGGATCTGAGGTAAATGGGGATACGGTTAATGAAGCACCACTTGCCCTTTGAATCTCGGTCACAGTGAGCAGCGTGGAAGTTTGGGAGAAACTTTAACATACTCGCCAGGCATGCACCATAAAAACACGCGGACGGGATGTGCAGAGAGGATTGTCTTCCACAGGAGCAAAGGAGGAAAATGTGGGATTTTTAAAATCTTGCTGGAGTGGATTTTCCTACAGTTTAGCGTATAGCTTACTTTTAAAGTGATGACTCAGTTTCTATGACATGTCAGAAGCGTTGAGAAATTGATGCTAATAATGCGCCATTACCAACACCCTCTCAGTATTCCAGCAACCACGGGGTTGTTATTATTATTATGCTTATTATAATTCATATTGGGAGTCCTCCCTATAGGAGCTGTGACAGACAGACAGAGG
>NW_019488601.1:0-493 GCF_002814215.2 Seriola lalandi dorsalis | reverse complement strand
GATTTAATCTTTTTTCCACACAGCCAGAAGAATCAGTCAGATTCAGACTGATGCTTCAATCTAATTAAAAGTTTATGTCCTAATCCGAACATATCTAACATATCTACTGGCTGGAGAGTGATTCCTCAAAATGTTGTATTTCATTTTAGGCATTATTTCCTTGTTGCTGTGCGTTGACGTCAAGTATTCAGTTGCTGATGAAGTGATGATCAGACTGATGTTGGAGAAACAAATACCAACAACTCACTTTGTGCTGCTTCATCTGATTGAAGCTCACACCTGAGCGCCATGCACTATAAACTGGGTCATGAAAATATTGCTCAGAAACAACAAAAAGGTTCTTACCTCCGATTGCGTGGCAGCGGGAGGCCATTTCCCAGAGGACCAGAGCCATGGAGTAAACGTCCATCTGTTTAAAGGCCTCGAGGTCCTCCAGGTTCACCCTGGACTCTAGTACCTCGGGAGCCATGTAGCGAGCTGTCCCCACCTGGAC
>NW_019488600.1:0-493 GCF_002814215.2 Seriola lalandi dorsalis | reverse complement strand
GCATCATGTCTGGAGTGCAGACTGCAGCTTCCCCACAGTCAAGGACATTGAAGGTAGTTATGCCAAAATCCAGACAAGCTGTTTGGTGATGATGTGTTTCAGACCGGATGATGCTCATCAGCTCTCTAGTTGTCATGCCTGGCATCACCTCTGTTGTCAGCTCTTTCACACTGTATGTAGCTGTCATACATACATGGACAAAACTGGATATTAATTAGTACTGTGTTATTATGTTGTAAACATAATTGCTCAATATAAACGTGCAATACATACAAATTGCTAGTTAATTTGCTAGATCAAGGTGTCATTGTCATTTAAGTCTTATCGCTAGATACATTTTGTATCAGTCCTGTTATTAAAATGAGACACATTCACACAGCATCTTTTCCATTTGGCCCATGTGCAGCCACCTTAAAGTCTGCACTTTGCACAGCTTTTTCCAGCTAGTGTTGGGAAATAAATGATTCATATTTTCCATTTGAAGCCGTAAAAA
>NW_019488599.1:0-493 GCF_002814215.2 Seriola lalandi dorsalis | reverse complement strand
TATGATTTTACGATAATGTCCCCGAGACATCTGCTACGCTAAGCAGAAAAACACAACCGTCAGCTGTCACTGAAACTCATTATCTGGCCGAGGCCTGACTCACTTTGAACCACTCTTCTTGAGTTTGAGTCCCTGACTGGAGTTGGAGTGGTCTAGAGGGGAAAGGGAGCGCGCCGGTGCCGGGTGGGGCTCGCTGCTATATGGAGGAAGCGCTCCGGAGACGTGGCTGGGACCGGAGTGGAGAGGAGCGGGGGCCACAGAGGAGGTGTTGAGGGGTCCGTTCAACGCCTCCAAGAGAGACACCACTTCGTAGCCCGGGGGGATGTGCTCCGACGCCTGCACACGACATGAGGACAGAGGATGTGATTTTCCCGGGACTGTGGATGCCCATTATTTTTTATATATACAGTATATTTTATATATTATTTTATATTTTTGGTGTCTCACCGAGTGTTCCTCTGAGTCTGAGGTCTGTGACGTGATGACGGGGTTA
>NW_019488598.1:0-493 GCF_002814215.2 Seriola lalandi dorsalis | reverse complement strand
CCTGAAGCAGTGGATTATGGGGGATTATCAGGGGTGTAAGAAACTCTCCACTGTAAGTCTTCTGTGTATGTGTATGTGTGTGTGTGTGTGAGTGTGAGCTTCGTCGTCAGCGTCTTCATTAGGCATTGATTTCACTGGAGTGATTGACGGCCTCACAGCTGCTGCTTTGCCTTCTCTCCTCACACACACACAGGCATTCGCACACAGGAACACACACACACAGACACACAGACACAGACACACAGTACTAATTCAAACTCTCCCTCGCTCTCTCTCTCCATTAGATTCTCCAGACTCTGGACCTTCATCCAGTGATACTGGGGGAACGACATACTCGGCCCCTGTGGGGCTTTCAGGTAAATATCCCTACCAATACGCTTCCTATTTAAACAACCAATTGTCTACTGTTCATCTCCTTTACCAGCCATATTATTTTCCTCTTCTGTTTTCTTTTCCTTGTCCTGTGCATTCCTCCCAACATGCACACCCATCT
>NW_019488597.1:0-493 GCF_002814215.2 Seriola lalandi dorsalis | reverse complement strand
GCCTTACTATACTATGTCGTTTTCATGCCTTACCATACTATGACGTTTTTAGGTCTTTTTATGCCTTACTACACTATGTCATTTTTAGGACTTTTTTTGCCTTACTATACTATGTCATTTTTAGGACTTTTTATGCCTTACTATACTATGTCTTTCTTATACCTTACTATACTGTGACGTTTTTATGACCTTTTATGCCTTACAATACTATGTCGTTTTTAGGTCTTTTTATGCTTTACTACACTATGTAATTTTTAGGACTTTTTTAGCCTTACTATACTATGTCGTTTTTATGAAAAAAACGACTTTTTATGCCTTTTTATGCCTTACTATACTATGTAATTTGTATGACCTTTTTTGCCTTACTATACTATGACATTTTTATGACTTTTTTGCCTTACTATACTATGACGTTTTTATGACTTTTTTTGCCTTACTATACTATGTAATTTTTATGACTTTTTTTGCCTTACAATATTATGTTGTTTTCATG
>NW_019488596.1:0-493 GCF_002814215.2 Seriola lalandi dorsalis | reverse complement strand
TTTTTAAAGAATTAACTGCAAATTGTATTTAAATTATCCCAAGATCGATCTTTGCATTTGTATAAAATGAAATCATTGTCATAACAATTTAAATTTTTTCATCTACTGAATACGAATTTTTGAACTGTAATCACTATCGAATACTGTGTTTATTGCACTAAAATATTTGAATTTGAAAACCATCTTTCTGAATTTATTTATTCAATTTAGCCAATTTCAAGTTGCGCAAATTCAAACACTTTATTTCAGTGTATATATTTTACAAATTCAGATTGAAAATTGACATGCCTAACATTCCATAAGCTTTATTCAAGTTGTTCTTTTTCATTTAGCTCAATTCAGATCTAGATATTCAAATCTATATGTATGCAGTAGTTACTTGTTGTGAGTGGTTCATTTAGAGCTGCATGATAGATAGATAGATAGATAGATAGATAGATAGATAGATAGATAGATAGATAGATAGATAGATAGATAGATAGATACTTTATTA